>NC_065521.1:48164904-48181637 GCF_006386435.1 Epinephelus moara | reverse complement strand
CCATCCAGTTTGTGGACTGGTGCCCCACTGGTTTCAAGGTGGGCATCAACTACCAGCCGCCCACTGTAGTTCCTGGTGGAGACCTGGCCAAGGTCCAGAGGGCTGTGTGCATGCTGAGCAACACCACTGCTATTGCAGAGGCCTGGGCTCGGCTGGACCACAAGTTTGATCTGATGTACGCTAAGCGTGCCTTTGTTCACTGGTATGTGGGTGAGGGTATGGAGGAGGGAGAGTTCTCTGAGGCCAGAGAAGACATGGCAGCTCTGGAGAAGGATTATGAGGAGGTTGGAGTTGACTCCATCGAGGGTGAGGGAGAGGAGGAGGGAGAGGAATATTAAAAAGGGACAATAAGGCACTAGATAAACATGAAACGATTGATTGCAATGTGTTCTTGAATGCATTCCAAACAGAAATGTTGTCAATTACCAGTTTGGCTCCGTTCTAAATAAAATTCCTGTGACATGTGAATGTGTTTGTCTTTAATTCATTCAAACTTAATATATAAAAACTTGGAATATCCCATGTAATCAGGTTGTAGACTTTTAACACCAAGCATTTATATTTCTTAAAGTTATGCTGCATTTATACAGTAAAAAGTCCTTCTTCTAAACACTGGATATAAGTATTACAGTTTGTAGTTAAAAAGCTGATGTTGAAGCTGTGGGCCCTCAACCAACTCCCTGATTTATGCAGGAAGCTTGATCAACATACGTTTAGTCTTTGAGAAGTTACATGTTTTCCAAACTGTATCATATTTCCCATGTTTCAGTGACTAATGGGACCAACAATTTTTGAAATTGGTCCAGTATTGAGTGAGAGGGCTGCAGCTGGCAGTAGAGAAGCAGGCTGCTATGTAACCACTCAAGGCATTTGTGCACCATCAATTAACATTCACTTAGTGTTTGCTTTTGCCACTGACAAGCTCAGATTGTGATTCTGAGTGTCTGACAGCATTTTGAAAGGATCCCTACAGAGACTGACCTTTTCTGAAAGACTAAGATCCATTTTTAACCACAACAGTCCTGAAATTGCTATCACCATACACACCAGACTCCAAGTCCTAGTTTCCTATTAGTCACTTTGATGTACCACCTGACCTGGCATCTCTGGAACCTTTAATTAAAGGCAGGTGTGCTGAAGTTAGTGTCTAGGGTGGAAGACGATTTGGGGTTACAGTCTTTAACCACTGTGTTTTTGGTTGATCTTAGTTTTTATGGTTTAAGGAAGTCGTTTAATACCCCATTGATTTGAACTTTGTTTTTGTAAAGGCCTGTTTATTTGGGGAATGTTTGTTTGGGTATTTTTATTTTCATTTTTTGAACGTGATAGTCCATGGCGCCATCCTGCAACTCTCCAAACATCCTGCAAACCAATCAACTCTAAAACCAAGCGAAGCACCTGGATCATCAAACAGTGAGTAAAACTAAACCAAAGACAGTGAGTTCATCATATCTCCCTTTATGGCATCTGTGGGCGGCTATTTTGAACTTATTTGAAATCCGCAATAACCACGTTGGTTCATCTTCCCATTGTTCCAATAACCACCATCTCTGGTTAAATCACAGTCTTTTTAATGGAGTCTGGTGGGTTTGATGACAGCGATTTCAGGGCTGTTTCTAGTTAAACAAAAAGGATCTTACACTTTAACAAAAAGTCTCTCATTAGGGACCCTTTCCATATTCTTAAAAACACTTAGAATAATAATCTGAGCCTGTCAGTGGCAGAAACAAGCGCCACTATTGGATGTACGATGACAGTGCGCAAATGCCCCGAGTGGTTATATTGCAGCCTGTGTCCCGACTGTCAGCTGCAGCCCTCTCCCTCAATACTGGTTGTCAGTACTTGTTTTCTAGTTGGAGACGCGCCTCGTTTTCAAACTGTATGGTTTGACTAAAATGAACAATGACAGCAATATAGTCCACGATGAGCAGCGCTAAAATCAACCTGCGTAGTTGTCCCTCCATTGTGACATTAGAAAGTGTCACATTTATCTTGCAAGTGTACTCTTCTTCGTTTGCTTTACTTCCTGGATTTTTCCCACATGGAAATTCTGACCAATCAAGAGCAGCTTTCTCCCTTATTCGGACCAAAGCAAGACGACTCTAGGTCTGAAAGCACCTTTAGACACAAAACACTGGAAAATAGGACTCAGATATCATACTTTGTGAGGATTGTTTTAAACAAGATGTGATTACCACAGAGCATTTTTTATTTATTCTAACACAGAGGGATGGGAGGAATATTTTTGCTGAGACCAGCGTCAGATTATTTAGGGAATTAAATAGGGAGCAAATCTTAGATAATCCCTGAAGGATCTTATTTACAGCATTAGTGTAGCTGCTCTATCAGTTACTGTGACGTAGAAAAGTATCATGAATCCCATTAAAACAAGACTACACAACAATTTTGAGCAAAGTTTATTGGAAAAACATTCAAATTCCGTTTTGTCCAAATTAAAGTACACACTTTAACTACCAAACATTTAGGTACAAAAGATCAGAGCATGTCTAAGGTATTATTCTGGAATTTTATTTTTGATTGAAAGCCTAAATATTACACACTTGTGAGTTTGTCATTTAGAAAATATGTAAAAAAAAAAAAAAAAAAAAAGTATAAAAAGACATCTCAGGTGCAGAAAACTTGCAAATCATGTGTTTCTTGGTTTTGTATTTGGTGGGTTGAGGCTGGTTCACACCGGCCGGTCCTGCAGCAGAGGGCAGTCGTCCATGGCTCCCCGTCTGTTCAGAAGCTTCCAGAACATCGAGGCTCCAGAGCAGGTGTGAGCCCGGCCGGCCCGCAGGTCTGCAGACACAATCAGGTCTTCCTTCAGAGGGCGGTAGGACTTAAAGCGCCTGTGGAGTGAAGCACAAAAATCAGACAAGTTGTATTTCACCAGACTCCTCCCTTTAAGTAAAATAAGTAAGACCATGTATAAGTGATATCAACAAGAAAAGGTCAGCTCTTACTTGTAGGAATATGCCACTACTCCTACTGCTAGAACGAGTACCAGGACCCCCATCACCATGGCGATAGTGCCAGGAGAGGACAGACCTGAATCTGAAACAAGGATCACGTGTTCAGAAAACAAGGATGAAGCAGAAACGTACAACACTCTTGTATGGTGGTTATGTTGCGTACCTATGTCGACGTTGACTTTGGCACTGGTGGCAGCTAAACTGACGTCGTTGGCCATGGACACGTTGATGCAGTAGACACCAGAGTCGTTGAAGAAGTGACGCAGCACCAGCTGGCACTCTCTGGAGGGCTCCACCATGTTGCACACCGTGTGAATCGGCCTCAAGCACTCAGCATCCAGAATGACGCTGCACACCTCTTTGGGAAGGCTGGAGGACGAAGACGGGAGTCAGAATAAACTGTAAAACACTTTAAAGGACTGTGTGGTGGAGGAGTGTAGGATTATTTACCTCCCCTGGCAGGTGACCGTGATATCCAAAACATTTCTGTCCATGTCAGGTGATGTCATCACTGCGTTGTCCATCTGCACTATTTCTACTTTTTCGATGCCCTCTAAAAACAAAAGAGAAAAGAGTCATCGACAGTCACCTCAGATTTTTATTTTGCATCTTGATGCACTAATGAATTGTTACTCACCAAACACTTCGATGCCGGTGCAGAAGGAACCATAACGATAAATCACACAGTCATCGTCAGAGGGTTTATCGTCAGCGTCCCTCTTAGCAACGACCACCACTTTAGCTTTGCCTGTCAGTGTCACTGTTTGCTGTGCACCTGGTGAGAACAAACAGCAGGACGGAATCAGTTAGCTGATCACTGTCTACTCTGATCAGGCTGTTCTCATGCACTGTACCTACGTATACCTACAAAAAGTTATGCACCAGAATTCATATTTATACCACTCAATCATGAGCCAGTAATTTATATATAATCCGTGTAACTGTGAAGGTTGTGAACACATGAACAATGAGCTGACGGAAGCTAAGAAGGAAGTAGAATAAAGAGCGAGGCAGGTTGGGGTGGTGGATGGGTCAAACAAACACAGGACTGCCTTCGGGAGGCTGGTGTTTGTGTCCCGTGTGAAACCAAGTGAACTTTGGGTTATTTTAAGGTTCAGTGTTGGGGAGTAACTAGTTACATGTAATTATTTAGGAAATAACTGTGCTTGTAATCAGTTAGAGTAATGTAATTAATTAATTAAGTCATGCAAAGTATAATCAATTAATTTTAAGAAATATGTATTTTATGGATAAAGATAAAACTTTAATTCAATTTCAATTCAATTTTATTTATAAAGCCCAATATCACAAATCACAATTTGACTCAGAGGGCTTTACAGCATGTGACATTCCTCTTTCCTTGAAGAAAATATAGTGAAAAATAAGCCCCACTTTTACCGACTGCAACACTAAAATAATGTACACATTATAATTTAATTTAATTTATTTGATTTAATAATATAATATAATATAATATAATATATAATCTTCTGAAATGGCCCATAGTATTTTTATTTTTATATTTTTTTATATTATATATTTAGTATATTTTGATGCTCATACTTTTGTACTTTTACTCAGGTGAAAGATTTGTATACTTCTTCCACCACAGACCCCACACAAATAGGTTATTAATAAAGTTTTTCTTGAGCTTACTACTTGAGTTTTTTTGCTTTACATGTTACCCTCTGCACTGATATGCTTTGTAGATCTGTATATAAATCAAATTTAATAAGACAAACTGAGCCGAACACTCTCACTCTGCATGCAAATCAGAATTCAAATGACAAAGGACTATAGAGAAATTCATTTTGAAGCGCTCTGCGTGTTTCACACAATGGATTTGCTTCTTTAAAGATTTACATCACATTTGCATTTGAGGAAATCTGCTGATGCTCTTATCTGGTTCATCTGATATAAACTCAGTGTGCTGCATTTTAACAGGATACATCTCTGTTGTTGCACATTCTACCTCTGGTGGGATTAAATCAAACTTTAAATTATGTACAACTATTCATAACACGTATCTGTCTGAGCCTCACTGTCAGCTGGCATGTCAGGGTTGATGGGGGAGGGAGTCTTGGCCACTGTGGTTGCCTCCTGTGCAGGCAGAGCGTTGGAGGCAGTGGAGGCCTCGTCCTCAGTGTTGTCCTCCTCCGTGTCCGAAGGAACCATGTTGACAGTCAGACCAGTTGCTTTGGTGGTAACCAGTATGGGGACAGCAGATGCCAGTGCGGGAGCTTTCACTGCACACAGGGAGGATTGTTGAGTTAAGTGTGTGCTTCAGTGAGATATATGAATGTAAAATAAACTTATAGTACAATAAGTAAAAGTACTTATTGTGCAGAATGACCCTTTTCAGAATAATGTACATTATATTATATTTAATGCTAGTGCCAGGTAGTTTGCTAATTGCATCAAGGGATCATTTCAGTCTTATCTTTATCCATAATCATATATTTTAGGTAATTTCTTCCGATTATTAACCTAAATCTGAAAAGTAGCGGAGCAAGTACTCAGATCTTTTACCTAAGTTACAGTATCAATGCCACAGTATAGGAATACTCTGTTACAAGTAAAAGTACTGCTTTTAAAAATGTTACTTAAGTAAAAGTACAAAAATATTAGCATCAAAATGTACAAAGTATACAAAGTAAAAGTGCTCATTTACAGGACGGCCCATTTCAGAATAACATATAGGCCTGTTTTAACATTGGCTTAGAATTGTTCATAGGTTAACCATTAACCAGCGACATCACTTTTTGTGTGCTGCTTTCAGACGCTTTTTGCAAGTATTTAAATCTTTGAACCTTTGAGCAAATTGGTGCGATTTTTTTTTTTTTTTTTAAACATGGGAAAAAAATTCAAAGAGCAACTTCTTGAGAAATGTCCCACAGATTGCAAAAAAAAGTACATTTCAAAAATTATTTTAAAAATAGTGAAAAAAGAAAAAAATAGGCAAAAAATACATTTATGATGAGAATTATTATTATTACATTTTAAAATTATGTTTTAATTATGTTCTTTTTTTTTTTTTATTTTTTTTACAAATTTCTTGCCAGTTTTTCTGGTCATTTCTTCTTTCATTGCTCGTTGCCTTTTTCCAAGCTTTTTAAAGAAATCAAGCCAATCTGCTCAGGTTGCTCAAAGGGTAAATGTACCTATAACTTCATTGTTGCCACTGGTAAAGCTAATTAAAATTACTTAATTTTCTGATGTGTAGCTTAATCTATAACAATACATCTAATTTTATTTGTTGATAATATTTTGAATTAATAATCTGAATGTGGTGGTAATTAAAGTTATCAAACACATGTAGTAGAGTCAAAAGTAGGCTACAATATTTCTCTGTATTGTGGTTGGGTACATAAAATGGAATCACTCAAGTTAAGTACAAGTACCTCAAAACGGCACTGCACTTTACTTAAGTAATTGTACTTAGTTACTTCTGAAACTAAAAGCACTAAAATGTGGAGTAAAAGGTACAACATTTCTTTCCAAAATAGCAGAAAATTTTACTTGTAGATGCAGTACTTGAGTACGTTAAATGTACTTACTTTGCACCACTACGGCCAACAGCCGGTTAGCTTTGTTTAGCTTAGCTTGGTTCTGTCCAAAGGCTGTCTCAGTGTACTGACAGTGGTCCTTTGAGCTAAATGCTAATGTTAGCATGCTAACATGCTGAAGATAAACAGGTAGGCTATATTGTTATGTATACTTTAGTAAGCTAACATGCTAACGTAATTAGCACCTAACATCTCTAATGTTCATTTACTAATGTTGACACCCGTCTTGTACCTGTGGTGCCCTGATGAGTGGGCGGACCAGGGGCCTTGGTTGGGGGGTCAACCGGCGGGTCACAGGCCTTATCTGGGATGACGGCCTGGATCACCACCTGAGGCTTGAATGAGCCGGAGTTGATGTAGGTGTGAGTGACGGTCAGCTCTCTGGATATCAGGGCTCCACTCTCATCCCCAAAGTCCCAGTTGAAGGTGATGTCTGCGTTGCTGAGGTACTCGCTGGGGTCGTGGAGGGTGATGGTGAAGGCAATCGCTCTGTTCTGGATGAAGCGCATGTCCCCGGCCACGATGTCGTTCACCTGGTCGAGAGAGACGGCGAAGGGGATTTGATCTGAGGAGAACAGTACAAGAAAAAGAGCTCATTAAAAGTATAGGTTAGTATTAGTTAATGCATATTTCTATCAACATGTATCAACATGTACTTCATTGCTCTTTGCGTTACAGGTTTATTCATAACATCAGTAATTGATTTTAGAGGTTTTTAAGAGAAACAATCCCACAAAATGTACCGAGTAGTATTAAAGCCACCTCACATCTCTAACCTAAAAACATATCTATTATTTGATACTGGACCCTTCGCCTTTTTAACAAGGCCCTCCACAGCAACGTTTTTTACATAGTGCCCCAAACTCACCAGTGATGGAGAACTGAGTGGAGGCGTATCCCAGAGGAATGAACTTCTCCTTGCTGCGGTAGTGGTAGATAACGATGTCCATGGTGTAAGAGCCCAGTGGGATGTCGTCTGTGTCGATGGTCAGGGAGGACGAGGGGCCGTCGGCCACCTGCCAGTACTGACCTGCCGAAAAAGCATCCAGACAACATATGAGGAGATGAACTTTAATGCCTCATATATCTACAAATTATTTTTATTTAATTCATCTAATGACACAAAACTTTGTACAATGTAAAATGAAAAAGAATGAAACAGGATATAATTGCTAACATGAATTAACTTCACTTTTTGACTCTCCCACACACACAAAGTCTGAATCCTAAAACTACAAAACAAGGATTGTTTGCTTTATTTTTCTACGTGTAAAGCAAATGAAGTGACATAATCTGATCATATGATAAAGCTCAAACATAATCCACCTTGGGTCATATCTCAGATCATGTCATGTGTCCTAACAAACTCTGTGACCCTCAGAAGAGGCCACAGCTCCACTCACCCCAGGTCTTCCACACAAACACGTAGGCTGGCTTCTTGTCCTTCTTAACTGGGCTCCCATCAGGGAAAACAACCTCCCAGTCTGGGCTCTGAGCTGGGTAGACTGGCTCAGACTCACGGTATTTCGTTCCTGTAACAGAAACAAGAGCGATGTGACAAAATGAATGTAGAAGTGTTGGCAGCCATGCTAGCAGCTGTTTGAGGCTATACTTGGGCACAGACGCTAATGTCAGTTTGCTAAAATGCTCACAGTGACAATGCTAACATGCTGATGTTTAGCTGAGGCTGATGGGAATGTTTTTAGTTTTGCAGGTATTTGCTCATAAACCAAAGTGTTGGACTACAGTTTGACTCAATAATGGTGCTAAATGAAAGGTTGATACCAAAAATCTTAATTTGCACAATGATAGAATGTTACGTACATTCAACAGTATTGTATTTCATGTCTCCATCTGCTGGTGGGCCGTCACGATAAGAGTACGCATGCATAATATGATGTTAACTCCACTACAGAAGAGACTTGATGATCACTAAAATAAGGTGGGTAAAAGTATATTGGATATATTATCGGTTATTGGGTGGATGGGTCCAACAACCAAGGACTTTCACCTGGGAGGCTGGTGTTTGCTTCCAGTAAGATTGGAAGTCAGTGAAATCCGATGCTTGGGCAGTGACCTGCGGCGTCAGACACCAATGACAAAAATTGTCCTTTATGATCGGAGTGATACGCAGCCGTTTGCTGTTGTAGTTTAATGGTGCTCAGTGACGTTAGGGGGAAACACAGCAGGACAAGGTCGAAAGTTAAGGCGGCAAAAGTCAGAGTTGGGCAACTTTCACTCAAGAGAGCCGATTCTAAAGACAAACCCTGTTATTTTTTTCCTAAACCTAACCACGTGCTTTTGTTGCCTAAACCTAAACACGTGCGTTAGTTGTTGAAGTAAAAAATAAAAGTCAAGTGTTCAGTTTGCAGTGTTTATTTTGAAAGAGACTGTATGTGAACGTTAAATTTCCTGTGAAAACAGAAGTGTATTTTGAAAGAAGACAATGCATGTAACAGGCAGAACTCGACATGGCGTTGCAGAACGTCACCAACCAACACACCCAGGGTACCCTGCACGTCGTATCTGGACGTGGAAAGTCCATGACACAACATCTGTGTGACGAGGTCGCAGTAAGAATGTGTTGTAATCGATCGAATAGTTGTTAAGATATCTCAGTGAGGACATCAATGCCACTATGACTAAAAGTACAGTTAATATTGTGCAGTGTATTTGTTACCATTGACGATGCAGTCTTCAGCCCAGACAACGTCTCCATCAGGCTGCACCTTCTGGTTGTGTGGGAACTCCAAGTCGATGGTGAAAGTAACTTTGGCTGCGGTCAGTGTCGGTGAATCGTTCCCCACATTAAAAGTCACTCTTCCACCTGGACGAAGGAGACAAGAAAACAGACACGAAATTTAAAACGTCTTCTCAAACCTTTAGTTGTATGTTTTCACACTGTCCCGAGGCAGTGGGTCTCAACTGGTCCAGCTACAGGGTCCAGATTTCTCCTTAGTCATTAGTTCAAGGTCCAAACAGTTTGATATATCCATTGTCCATTAGTCACTCACTCTACAGCTAGAAATGGTGCTTCAAAATAAAAGCTACGTGCCAGAAATTCACCATACTTCAAAATAAATCGCGACCCACTTTTGGTACGTCTTCATTGTATGTCAAACAACCTCTCTCTCCTGTCATGATCCAACAAAAATGCCCCAAATACACTTTAATAAAAGATGTTTAAACCAAAGATATATGAGCATTTGAATGTGAACAACACGTAATAAGACGTACCTTTCCAGGAGTCTTTGTATCGGGCGTCTCCATCCTTCCAGATCGGGTACATCTTATTGTTCCATGATGGATAACGAGTGAAACGATTTCTGGGCTCTGAAATATTAAAAATAAATATTGAAATCAGATGTAAACCTAACTCCATACACATAATATATCATATATTATCTATACATGACATACATTAGTATATTTTTCAGCATTTGTTATGGGTCTGTTTCCCCCAGTAGTTTCCTCATAATTCCCAAACTTTTCCCAGAAAACAATAATTTGGATCAAATTATGGAGAAATAGAGACTATTTTAAGTTGATACCTAAAATGAATTAATGCCACTTAATTGCTAAACATGTAAAATGTGAGAATGGAGAATAAAGATTCCAGTAAATCAAATAAAAATGGATACTGTAAATATTAACATGGGTTTAGATGAAGTGTTTCATTTAAGGACCTTCCTTTTTTAGCTTTAAACTTCCAAGGAAATTATTTGGAAGTGACAGATCCCTAAAATCAAGTGTTACCTATTGTTCTCCTCTTGTAAGAAATATTGCAGCATATATTTATTTATTATTGAACTCTTAAAAAGCCTTTCAGTGAGGTTTATTTGTTGGTTTCACAGTCTCTCGAGCTCTCAAAGGTGTCTGAAGGTGCACCAGAGCCCAAATGAGTTTTATAGCTGATATAACTCTCTGTCCAATCCCTCTCATGTGATGCTCAGCTGAGTGTGTGCATGATTTTATCACAGATTAACAATGTCACACGGCCGCATTTGGATTAAACAGAACGGCAGATAACAGAGCGAATTACCAGCTAAATCAGACTTCTTTTGAATGTGATTATTAATCCAGCCTGTTTTATTATTTCAGTAATCGCTCTCCTTGTTCTCTCCTCTCCTGGTTTAACTTAGTGATGTTTCCGTGGTGATGTGGCCGAACTGCTGGACAGTGAAGTGGACAATGAATATGAATATAATCCCTAAAAGGTTTTGCACAAGCAGATGGTGGAGCTGACTCATTCCTCTGACTTCCTTTGAGTCATCACAAGTCATCTCTCAAAATATTAGACCGGTTGAATGAGTGTTTTATCTCTTCACATTACCCAAAAGATTCCAAAGCTCCCTTCCTGTGCAAATACACATTCTTTACCCATCATAGAAAGGCTGTAACTTTGGATTTTTCTACTTCAAACTGCTGAAGCTTCATTTTAACTTCAGCCGAACTTTATTTTTACACAGAAAGACGACCACGCTGAAACTGCTTCAAGGTCGACCACTAACGCTTTCAATGCATACATGCGCACGTGTGTCACGCTTTAAGACAGACTTGGAAGAATGTTGAACTTCTCCTTTAACTTCAGAATAAAGGGATTAAGACAGCTTGCTTTAAGACAGGTCACATTCTGTGTCATTTAGGTTCATGCATGGTTGAATAAAGAGGTCATGGGAAAAACATGAAACTAGACACTGGAGTGCACTCAGATCTTACAATTCAAAACACGTGCAGTAGTTTATTAGAAAACTGGGTTTCCATATGGTTCACCTCTGTGTAAGGCAGGTGTCAGCAATCTTTACTATCAGAAGAGCTATTTTTGGCCTAAAAAATGAAGCTATAATACATATTTTTGTCTTATAGTGACGGCAAGACTGGCTGTTTAATCTAGATTAGCCTATAAATATTACAAATAGGTCTAATGTAGCTTCTCTGCAGTGGGCTATTTAGGATTATTTGGTACTTAAACTTTGCAGCATTGGTGGTAAAAGCAAACACATCTGTCCATTCACTATGGAAATCTCTGTTTTCCTTTGACACATTTTCTTTTCTTGGATTTGGAACAACGAGCCTCACTAAGGAGACCCAACTTAGCCATTGAGATTCAGCAAGTTTTAGGAAAAGGCACCGGGCTGTAGTCGTATGACGCACTCAGCTGACGAGACAAACATTTTTTTAATCAAAGTTTAGAGTACACATTTATACAGTTCAAAGAGGGAAGAAGCACTTTAGGGCTACAACCATGATAAATGAAAATTAGTCAAAGCCACAGGAAGCCGCTGGGGAAGGGCTAAAGAGCCGCATGTGCCTCCTGAGATATGGGCCCCCTGGTGAAGATAGCCTCACCCAAACATTGACTGCAAGAGCTATAAAATAGCGTGTCAGTTCACTGAATATCATTTTCAAAGGTTTAATGAAGTTTCTAAACTATTGTACTGGAACTTTTATGACATAGACATAGACGTTTTAAAAGAGATTCTGAAGGGGCATGAATCAGAACACCAGCTTAAGGCTGTAACTGTAATATCATGTAATATAAAGCGCTGTGCATCGTCTGTTTATGTGTTAGAAAGCAATGGTGGAAAGTTACCGAGTACATTTACCCAAGTACAGTACCTAAACACAAATTTGAGATACTTTCCATGAGTATTTCTATTTCTGCAACTTAATATTTGTTAAACTTTGCAGGGTCCAGGCCTTTGAATCCACCGAGTTTAAGGAAACGGAATGTAACGCGTTGACAGTTGTGTCTGATATCAGCCAACTTAAAGGAGGGAAATGTTGTACTTTTCACTCCACTACATTTATCTGACAGCTTCAGTAACAAGTTACCTAGATTTTAAATTAAAAACATGTGATCATCCAGTAAAATATGATGCTCAAACTACCCAAAGATATGCATACAGTAGTTAAAAGTAGCAGCAAACCACTTAAATTCAGCGTACACATTAATGCATCTGTTATAATAATACATGAACATATGATGATATTCAAACACTTTTGATATTTTAACTTAATTTCTCTAATGAAATAGACCAGGAGTAGAAAACAAAAGGGTTCAGGGTGCAGCTCTTCAGACCCTCTCCAGTGGCTCCCTGTGACTTTGGCGGAAAATCTTTTGGCAATGAATAATGGTTATTTTTTAACAGATTTTCATTTGTCATTGCTGTAGGCCTAAAGTGATTATTGCATTCTACAGCTGTAAGAATGTGAAGCCTATGCAGTGAATTAAAAAATGTTTAAATGTGTCATCATACGTCGACGACCTGGTGCCTTTTCCTCTAAATTTTAGTGAACTTCAGAAGTGGTGACTAGCCTGGAGTCTCTCTACCAAGGCTAGCTATGGATTTCAAATCCAAAATAAAGATAAAGACAAATGTGACACCACTGTTCGAAGGACTCTTAACTCTAATCATTGACATTTTCCATCTTTAACTTTGTAAAATTCTCAGTTACAGTGTCCAAATCTCATCTATAAGCTGCGAATCACGTCTGAAAACGCAGCCCTATAAGTCACATGATTCACCTTCTCCTGTGTTACTGAACTAAAATCCTTCCTATCACCCTCCACCTTAGAGAGCAGTAAAAAATGTATTTTCTGTACTTACTCGCCACAGTGTGTGAGGTCACTGCCAGCAACACCAACAGCACAGCAGACGTCCACATTGTCAGTGCAACCTCCTCTGTGTGAAAAATCCCTTTTGTGAGCTCCAGACCAGTTAAGTCTGTCTTTATAAGCTCTCTGATGTTTGACCTCACAGAGAGTATTAGCAGGAGGAACGCCTCCATCCTCACGAAGCCCTGCAGACGTGCTCCTATCAGATTTTAGGGGGCGCCTGCACTGATTTGTGATTTGTGTATTTACAGTCTCTGGGATTACAGTAGTACTTACAGTAGAGAAAGAGCCTCATAATCACATAAGAAATGCAAAAATTCCACATGTCCTTCGTGCATGGCAACAGATTGGATCACGGGACACGCTCGAGTGAATAAACTGAACAAAAGAAACAACTTTCACATAAACATTCTGTGATATAAATATAGTCAGTAATGGAATGTGGCCAGTACATTTACTCAAGTACCGTACTTATACTTTGTTTAATATTTTAATTCAATCAGCTGGAAATCACACATTAAACACGCACAAACTAGACTGTAAAGAGGCACATGTTCTCTGCTGTTCACTAGTTTTATCATATTTAAATTACTGTACAGAGGTTTGGCGCAACTATTACAATCGTTCACTGCATTCACTTTCTATTGTCCAAAAAAGAGCAATATGGATAATTCATAATGCTGCATATCAGGACCACAATAACTCTTTATTCTTACAGTCAAACTACACAAATTATGTTTAAAGCAAGAAATAACCTGCTGCCAAGAAATATCAAAAAGGGGATTATTTAATTTCAAAACTCATTGTGTGTTTAAGCAACGTCCAAACATACACCAATTATTAACTGTATAAACAGAGGAACGATGTATATTACATTTTTTTTTGGTTTTATATATTTATTATTCAAATTTAAAAAGATAGCAGGTGAAGTTGATGAAGACACATATGTAATATTATATTTATATTTTGTACGGTAGATATTTGGTAATTAATATTACACTAGTGCCTGATAGAATGACACACTGACAGTTTCCATGATTATGTACGGCATACCATACCATGACTTAGTCATACCAAACATTAGAAAAACACCAACACTGGTCCACAGGGGGAGCCACAGCGATTGGTCGCATTTTAGCCATTTTGAAGCATTTTTCTGTTGTTATAGCGCCACCCAGTTGCCAATTAGAGTTAAATTTCTCCAGTCACCTTGAGGCGTCCTGTTCTACATATCTACCAAGTTTAGTAAAAATCCATATGGCGGTTAGGCCTAGATAAGAAATGAGCTCTCTAGCGCCCCCATTTTGTTTGATGGGGTCAATAATGGAGGGGTCCCCTCAGATTATGTGTGGTCATATGCCTACAAAGTTGCGTGGTGATGGGTGAAACCCTTGAGATGTTATACACCTTTATGTGATGAGCCACGCCCTCCGCAATATTCATTGCCTTATAGAAGCTCAGTTTTAGTAAGTTTTCCAACTTTTGCCAAGAGGGAACTTTAGATATTGGTCCCTAGATTATGTTCACCCAGTTTCATGCAGATCGCTCAAACTTCCTAGGAAGAGATCCATTTGAAGTGTTTTTCAAAAAATTCAAAATGGCGGAAAATCTATATAAGCGGAAGTTATGGGTTCTTGAGGCAAATGTGTTCCTCATGAGGAGAGGCATCTCTGTGCAAAGTTTCATGTCTCTACGACATACGGGGCATGAGATATGCCCATTCAAAGTTTGCAATTTCAATCGGTTGCTATAGCGCCCCCCTTTGGCCAATTGATGTAATATTGCTTCATTGGCATCCTCCCATGACCCTCTACCACTGTGCCAAATTTCACATGGTTGACCAAGTCAGTGAGGAGAAAAACATGGAACAGACACACACACACAGATTTTTCGTCATTATATAGTAAGATAAGATAAGATATTTACATGGGTAATTTTTGTGTGACAGTGTCTGACACTTCTCAGTGTAAACTTATTCAACTGACTCCTTTTCAGATTTGTAAATATAAAGTAACTATACGCTGAAAATTGCTTTTACATTTTGCATTACATTATTTGTAAACACTACTTTCGTTCTGTCTTTTTGCTTGTTTGTATGTTCATGTCTTCTTTACATTCTTTACATGAAATGAATATCAAATATCAACATATCAATATCAATTTTTGCCACTTTACACCACATTTCAGTGATGAACATTTTAAATTTTACTCTACTTCATTTATTTCACAGTTGTAGTTAATATGTAGATTTAATTACACAGTAAATGAGAAGCCCATAGAATATGATGCATTGTTACAGATTAGATTATCCAACAGTGTATATGAAATAATTAAAATTAGCATTAAAATGATGCTTATACAGAAATGCAACAGTATCAATAATATAACATTTAATAATATAACACAGGGGACAGCATAAGTTGTGCACTTACTGTTACTTAAACTTGAATAGATACTTCAACAGTCAAGTAAATATTTCACAATAATACCAACCTCATGTAATTAATCTTTTATCATGATAAATGTTATATTTGAGTAAGAAAAAAATCGCTATATATTATCATATTACACTGTCTAAAGCTCAGCACAATACAAGGGGATCAAATTTAAATCATGAGGTTACAGTGTCATGAATTTTAGGGCCTTAGGTGACAATTGCACAAACACGTGTTCTCAAATACAAAATGAATGGTTACCTAAATCTCTGCTGAAATCAGCTGACCTATTTTGGCCTGTCTGATTGTTCCTAATTATGTGCGGATTTACTCTGAACTTCACGTTGCTGCTGATGATCAAATCCACCTCATGAAAAACTGATACAGTATATTTGTATATTATCTGATATACTTAAATACAACGCTGTGATGAAATACAATGTATGAAATATTAAAGTGTGAAAGGAAGCGGTTCATTTCTGTGTCATTGGAACAATAGGTCACACAGTCTGTTAAGAGAAACTGAGCCTAGGGAGAAAAAAAAGGGAGGAATGCAGCGTTAATGAGGATTATTGAAGCACTTGTGACTCCCTAAATTCATCCGGCTTTGTCCTTCTACCCCCCGAGAACTATAAAGTGACTTTGTTGAAGGATTTTTTGTCTCCATATCATATGTGCCAAACTGTGACACTGTTTAAACCTCTTTTTTAAAACAATGTCAGCATTCACGGCAAATCCTGTTCAGACCTGCTTCATCGTGAACCCTTTAACTCCCCTCATGCTTTAACACGTATGTTCGTACAGACACATGAATGTAAGCAAACTGTAACACACGGCGTCTCAATACAGTTAAATAAAGGAGTAGTGATTCACAAACTTTTGTTTACTTGTGACCTTTTACAGAAAAAGCAGTGTATAGTTCGGGCCTCTTGTCAACCAGGCCTACAGGGAACTTTCATTTTGTGTTAGCTTTAGCTCCCCCAACTGTAGTATTATCAATCAATCAATCAATTTTATTTATAAAGCCCAATATCACAAATCACAATTTGCCTCACAGGGCTTTACAGCATACGACATCCCTCTGTCCTTATGACCCTCACAGCGGATAAGGAAAAACTCCCCAAAAAAAACCCTTTAA
>NC_065521.1:48049753-48164217 GCF_006386435.1 Epinephelus moara | reverse complement strand
ACTATAAGCTTTATCAAAGAGGAAAGTCTTAAGTCTAGTCTTAAATGTGGAGACAGTGTCTGCCTCCCGGACCGTAACAGGAAGATGATTCCACAGGAGAGGAGCCTGATAGCTGAAGGCTCTAGCTCCTGATCTACTTTTGGAGACTTTAGGGACCACGAGTAACCCTGCGTTCTCAGAGCGCAGTGTTCTGGTGGGATAATATGGCACTATGAGCTCTCTAAGGGATAAAGACCTCATTTCCCATGAGCACCATCGCCTCATGTCGTTTTAAGCTTTTGATCTAGCTAGCGCATGCATTTGTTTTACCGCCTCATGGTTGAATGTCTCCGCGCACCAGTCAAGATGCACTCACAATCTACATCCAGGAGTGTGAAAACATGGATGCTTAACGCGCGTCTTCTCTCGGCAGCACAGAAGGTCTAAACAATCAACACAGTTTCAAGCTGGACACTTAAGGGTTATGATGTTGAGTAATGACCTTTGACCTTTTGGATATAAACTGTCATCATTATATCCTACTAGAGATATGTGTGGCATTCTGTCATAATAACATATGTATCCTTGAGTCATGGCTCAAAACATGTTTTGTGAGGTCACAGTGACCTTGACCTTTGACCTTCAACTACCAAATTATAATTACTTCATTCTTGAGTCCTTGTGGACATTTGCGCCAAATTTAAGGAAATCCCCTCATGGCTTTCTTGAGATATTGCGTTCACAAGAATGAGACGGATGCAAGGTCACAATGACCTTTGACCTTTGACCCCCTAAATATCAGTAACCCATCATTAAGCTTAACAACAAGTGAGTTAGTTTGGCATAAAATCACACCGTGTCCCTCCAAATCTCTGTCAGACTAATGTTGTGATGGTTATTTACTTTATAGACCATGAAAGCCTTCATAGTGTGGCATTGTTGTCTTTGTTGTTGCCTGTTATAAACAAAAAATAAATGTAGAAATTCTTGGAAGAGATGCACTTTTTTGAGACTTGCTGAATCAGTGACACCTTTTAAATCACTTCCTAAAACTTATCTGTTAAAAAAAGGCTTTTATTAATTTCACACATTCAGCGCACTGCTGTCTTTATTTTATATATGTCTCATTTGTTTTTTTAATTGTTTTTATCTTGTGTTGTCATCGGTTATTGTATTCTTTTCTTTTGTTTGATTTGCTTTTTTGATTTGATTGCTCTACAGTCTACAGGGCAATTAGTTACCAACTTATCTGCTTCAGTGATATTTTATCTTTATTTTACTTTTATTGTTGTTAGTCATTCATTTCATTCATTTTCTGTAACTGCTTATCCTGTTAGGGGCTGGAGCCTATCCCAGCTAACGTTTGGCGAGAGGCGGGGTACACCCTGGACCTGGACCTAGACGCCAGGTCTAACACGTGACAGACAACCATTCAGAGTCACCAATTAACTTAACGTGCATGACGTTAGATTGTGGGAGGAAGCTGGGAGTACCTGGAGAAGACCCACGCTGACCCAGCGAGAACATGCAAAGTCCCCACTGAACCCCCACCCTGGGTTTGAACCAGGAACCCTCTTGCTGTGAGGCTACAGTGCTAACCACTGCACCACTGCGCTCTAGTGTCCTTAGTATTTTCTTAAAGTTGCCTCATTTTATTTGCCTGAATCCTGCATTGTTTTAAATCCGTGATCAACCATGTAAAGCACTTCCTAACTTTGGTTTGAGAAGCGCTTTATGATTAAAGTTCATTATTATTTTATTATTAGTATTATTAGTATTAATAGTATATTCCACTTGAGCACCTGCCCTGCAAAATGTCGTGCATGGCACTGCTGATAGCGGCCCTATAGTGCAAAGTGTGTAAAAAGGGATATTGAGACACGGACAAAAGGCATTTCAGTTATGGGAAATGGGATCTTAATAACGTTTTGCATCTTAAAAATAAAATAGGGCCGCCATTAAGATTCAGTTTTGGCCCTTCAAAGGAAAAAAATGGCCCTCCTGCCATTGCCTGTATTGTTTCTACTCGCCTGCAGTTCGTCAGTCCGTCCATCAGGGGGCGCTGTGCGATACAGGCAGTGATCGCGGAGGAGTTCAGAAGTAGAGCAGCTCCAGTGTGATTGGAGGAAGTGATACATCAACAGAGAAAGATGGCCGAAGTGATAGAGCTGCAGAAACTGAAGGTTGGTACTCATCATTAATATGTATTTATTACAACCATTAGGTGCTTTAATTAATAAACATAATGTTGTGTAAGTTATTATCTGTAGTACCTGAGAGCGAGGACACGGATAACTGACAGCTTTGACTCTTAAAATGTGTCCGCCGGGTGTGAAGCTAACAACCGGCGTGTGTTCACGTTGTTCATTCGGCTGCGAAGCTAACAGAGCAAACCGCTCCGAGCTAACGTTGAAAACTCAACGGTAACGGTGACAGACAGCCGAGAATGACTTTAAATCAACATGTAAAAGTGTAATGTGTAAATTAGAAATGTAAATGTAGCCGCTGTAGTTAGATATAAAGCGTCCCGCCATCTCTGTCGCGGGTCCAATTAAATTAGCGACGTCGGTAACCGAGTGTGTTTGACCTCCATCGGTGATGTAACCCATGTTAGCTAAACATTAGCCCGCAGATACACCGACTATTAAATCAGAATCAGCTTTACATGTGTTCACATACAAGGGATTTGTGTTGCTCTCAATATATTTACACAGAAACACACATAATTAAAACAAGGAAACAAAGAGCAGCTGTATAATATAATAATGTATTAAAAGTATCTATCCGTCTGTCCAACAACAGCACAATAACTTTGTTAAGAGTAATACAGTAACGTTAATGCAGTGTTGCAGAGTGCAGAGGGTGCTGAAATTAATATGGGATGATTTATGTAACAGGTAAGGTAGGTGGCATTATATACAAAGCATATAGTGATCCTTATATTTACACCAGTCGACCACAACATTAAAACCCCAGGCTGGTGAAGTCAATAACATTGTTAATTTCATGGCAATGTTCAGCTGGGAAACCTGCTCTGCATGTGGATGACACTTGGCGTACTCCACCCACCCACCCAGCAGGACAATGCACCATGCAGCACCAGAATAACTGCTCAGGAATGTGACAAAGAGCTCAAGGCATCAAGCTGGCCTCAAAATTCCCCAGATGCCAGTCTGATTGAGCTTTCTTAGGATGTGCTCGTACCCCAGAGGTACCCCCGATTCACAGAAGGGCCTCCTTGGATCACACCTGGCTCTGACCTGTTGAAGCATGGACACATGACCCCTCGGGGGTGTCCTGTGGTGGCTGGCGCAAGGGCGTTGGCAGCAGGTCCTTTGAGTTATGTGGGTTGTGAGATGGGGTACCAGCACATCCTATGGATGGCTGATCAGATCAGCAGCTGGGGAATTTGGAGGCCAGGTTGACACCTTGAGCTCTTTGTCATATTCTTTAGGACATTCCTGAGCAGTATTTATGGTGTGGCGTGTCACATCGTCCTGCTGGGGGGTCACTGCCATTGGGAAGTGCTGTTGACATGACAAGGAGTTAGGGTGGCAGCGTTACACCGCTTTGAAGGTATAATGTGGTATAAGAGTTGACAGTTATCATACCGTGTACATTTGCATATCTGCGATATTGGAGAAAAAAATGCAACTGGATGGAGAATCTCTCCCTTATTTTAGTTTGTTTTTAAAGGAGAGACTTTTTAAATATACGTCCATTAACAAAATGGTTTCAAGTTTCAGTTATAGTAATAAAAGGTTTGTTCAACCGAACATAATCCTTCTGTTTTCATTCCTTTATGGGTCATTCTGACTGATGATTTTTAAATTTTCTAACACCATGATACCATGAAACCATGATATTTTCTGAGATGGTTATTGTACCATGAAACTCTCACACCGTTGCAGCCTTAAGTGGGCTACTTGGTCTTCAGTGGTAATGGGTGGAGCGCATCAGGTGTCATCCACATGAATGCCAGAACATAAGGTTTGCCAGCTGAACATTGAATTATAATGAAATGATTACTGTTATTCACTTCACACTTTAATGTTTTGGCTGATCGGTGTGTATTGATGGTGATGATATTAACATGTTGTACAGTGAGTATTCAATACTGATACTGACTGTTAATTGGATTGATGGCCCGTGAAAAGAAACTGTTCTTGTGTCTGGTTGTTTTGGCGTTTAGCGTTCTTTAGTGAATCTGTTTCATCTCCTGAACAGCACCTGAGACTTTGTAGTGAGACTTTAGTGGCATTTCCGTGCAGGTAGTTTCTGCATGAAGGTAAAGAGGATTTAAATTCTGGTGCTCCAAGCATTAAAAATGCATTTTTAAAAAGTCAATCGCAGCATTGCTTTCCAGACACTTTGTGCCAGTTTCTCCACAGATCTCACTGTGAGCAGTTTTAATTTCTGGGAAAAGAAATAAACAACATGGTTATTAAATGGCGCTTGTTACATTTATTCTCTTTTACAAGCTCCTTACATATATATTTGTTTTCACTGGACATAATTTCCTACAGTCCTGTTTATAATGTAGTTCATTAATTCATCAATTAATGTCCACCACAAAGTAATTTGTTTCATATTTTATTTATTATATTTAATCCCTTCACACTATTATATGTCTTACATTCTCATTTTTTACTTGCCTGTTTTCCTTTTTATACATATTTAAATGAGCATTGTATAAGGGAGCCTGCGATCTGAGCTTTTCATGGCCAGTGACTGCTTCTTGGTAACTGTTGTGCATATGACTGTAAGGAATTTGAACACTTGTTGTATTAGGAGTACTACTTCTGTCTCTGTTGTTGTTTCAGCTTGCTGAACTGAGGCAGGAGTGCGAGGCCCGAGGTCTGGAAACCAAGGGAAACAAAGGAGAACTCATTGCCCGACTGCAAGCCTACCTGGAGGAGCACGGTGAGGCAGCACCTTCATATTTAGACAAATCCAAAACAAATAATTGTTGTCATGGTCACACATGAACTTAATCACGTTGAAATTAATTGTTTCTACGTATATTTCTCGTATGGGATGCTGTTAATGTATGATGAGACTGTGTCTTTTAATTTATTTCTTATCACGATAAAATGACTGATCTCTCTACGTGGCCCTCTTTCTTTCTGCTCTCTGCTGTCTGCTGTTTGCCTTTCTCCCATAATCCAAACAACAGAGGAAGATGTGGATGTCGATGATGTGCTGGCGGAGGACACAGAGGTAATGTGACTGTAGATGCTTTCACTTCCCCTCTCAGACCTCATTAGATCATTTTGTGAAGCTCTGATAAATGTTAACATTTTACTTTTAGGACTTCACAAAAGTTGAGACTGCCAACAATGTAAAAGACGAGAAGGATTCAGAGCCTGTTGAGTGCGAGCCGTAAGTTTATTCTCATTCAGTCTACAACAAACAACTAAAAAAATAATGCTATGTGGCTAAAATGCATGTGTACATCTTGTCTAAAAGGCTTCACGTGTGGGGGATTATAGGTCATCAGGTTTAGTGCAGAAGTGTTTGATAAACACTGGTTCATAATGTGTTTATAGTTGTCGCTACTCATCAGTCTTTGGTCATCCCACATCTTTACATGTTTTTTCTTTCAGACCTGCAGAGAAGAAGGTGGTGAAAATAACTCCTCCAGCATCTTCCAGTGAAGTACGTGTGACATGTTTGCGTGCACTTAAAACTTAACTGAAAATCTTTAAGCTGCATATTTTAATACAGCATTTAATGCCCTGTGTGAGACATGTGATATCGGAGCCTTTAAAAACATCAGCTTAGATACACAGTAACTTTTAGCCGTCTTCACAAATGTGTGAGGGTGTGAAACTACAGAAATAATACACACATAAGCATCAGAACCAACACCTCTGCCATCGGCTTGTGTTCTTTTGTTGAGCAGAGACTACAGAAGAGAGCCGAACGTTTCAACCTGCCTGCGTCAGCTGAAAGCAAAAAGGCTATACGTGCAGCAAGGTAAGACTTGACCAGGGTCCTCTTCTGGGTATATTTTTGAGAAAACTTCCAGTTTATTACAGTTTTATTTTTGTAGTTTCGGTCATCATTCCTATGAGCATAATATTATGCTCACCGGTGTACGAGCTTAAACCGGTTTGATTTAATGCAAACCAGCTAAACCAGCATTAGTCATTATGGCACATTATGGCAAATTAAAAAAGCAGCCTACATCAGTCACAGCACTAAAGCCGAGCACGGCAACATGAAGGAGATCCAATTTCAGTAGATGTGGAGGCGGGGAGAGCAGCACATGCCATGGTTGTTTTTTTTGTTGATGAGACAAGACATGACAAAGTCAGTCCCTCAAGAAATCTAAAACTGCTCCAATGTGGCATCATTTTGGATTTGAAGCCGATGAAAGAGGTGTCCTAACTGGCACGAGCGACGCGATGCGCGGTTTTGACCTGAACAACCTGTTACTTTTGATTCCTATTCTTCGTTTTAAAAGCACCAATAGGCCAGGAACGGCTGATTCATTAAATTGAAATGAAGAGTCTATACGATGCCTCCTTATGTCACTACAGAAAACAAAATTAAACTCAGTTTTATCCATATAGCTCAATATCACAGATCACAATTTGCCTCAGAGGGCATATAGGTGGCAGATCGGCTCTTAATATCAAACTGGTTTAAAGATGTTCACACTGGCCCAACCCAACTGTGCAATGCGATAATAATAGAAAGGTGTGCTCACTTCTCAGTTTTACCTCTTAAGTGGTTTGGATAATATGATCTGAGAGGAAGGAAGCCTAATATGCATGCTGATAATACAGAAAGATGTGGAAAGTTCTCATAAAACAGAGAAATAACCAAAGTACATCCAGTCTGATAAATATTATAAAGCAGATATCTCAAGTACAAACTGGGCACAGGAGAGAAACTGAACTTGAAACCACAGGGATTCAGTTAAGCCTAGTTAACATTACACGATTTTCACCCTGATTGTGCGTTGCGGAGACTGTCGTAATCTGTTCATACCTGGCAACGTGTTTCTGTCAGCGGGAGTCTCGCCAACTGCGTTACGGCCTGTGTGCACACCACAAGATTTCTCCACCGAGCCCTCACCGACAGAGCCCCAGATAATGCGGTGACGTCACCAAACACATTGTAAAGGCATGGATATTCTTTCTTATCCGTGGTCCAAACACAGAGCACTCCCCATGATCCTGTGGACGCCGCCATTGTTGTTGCTTGCCGGCCGGCTTGTAAGTGTTGCCAGATCTTGGGAGAGAAACAAGCAACCAGGGCAATGGAAACAAGCCCAAAAGAAGCGACTGCAGTCTGACATATTATCATGCATTTAAATAACCTATTAGACGGGTATATATTTATCATGCATTTAAATAACCTATTAGACGGGTATATATACGAAGGTGACGTTTAGAGAGCAAGCCCAAATAAGCAACTTCACTTTAGAAACAAGCCCAAAGTCGCGGCTAATAAGCGGACCTGGCAACCATTGTACTCCTCACATTTCTTCCGTTCCCCTGCGTGCTGACGTGGGACGTATCCCTCCTCTCAT
Organism: Epinephelus moara; assembly: GCF_006386435.1. Classification (NCBI taxonomy): domain Eukaryota; kingdom Metazoa; phylum Chordata; class Actinopteri; order Perciformes; family Serranidae; genus Epinephelus; species Epinephelus moara. The sequence continues at coordinate 48,156,695 of NC_065521.1, read as the reverse complement.
TGGCTGATGCTCTTCGTCAGTCGTGTCAGCCTTTTTCAGTTTTCTAGCATGCCAGATATCCAGTCCCAGTCACAGACGAGGGGGCAACTTGCTCATAGGCTTATTCACACATGAGAACTCGTCGTGGCAGACTACCTGCCGACTCACCTCCGACCCAAGATCTCTCATGGCTCTCAAGATCCTCTGTGATGTCAAAATCGCGGTGAAAATTGTGTAATGTGAACTAGGCTTTAGACGCTGCTGAAGTACTGAGAGCTGAACACACACAAACTTTTTAAAACACTGTCTCTCTGGTCTACTGCACCGACATCAGTTAAGTATCAAACACGCTTGTTTCAGGTGGATGAGGGGGGGTGGCTGCGGTCGGTGAGAGGTCACAGCTACCTGCTTCGAGGTGGTTGGGCACGCCGTTGGCCTGACTCCAGACCTTCAAAGTCTAGTCTTAAAATTGAATTTGTGAGGTCTTAATTGCCGCGTGAAGGTCGACTTTTCTGATGTTACAAATCTGTACACCTACTACTGACCCAAACACCTCTTTCTAATATACAGTGAGCGAGCAAACTCCGGCAGATGGAGTGTTAAAATTGTCCAAAGCGACTACAACATTCTGGGAGCTTATCAAGCCAAAGTTACAGCTTGCTGTTGATTTGAAAATAAGTTGGAGATGCATGAAGCCTCACAAAAATAGAGCCAGGGTGAGTGTTTTGTCAAACAAGCAACATGTTGCTTAGCCTGTTTGCTGATGGTCGCAGCAGGTCAGGACAGCTTCACTGGGAGCAGCTGAAACACTCTGATGTTCGTACGTATTCACTCCAGTTAGGACGAGGTGTTATATTGTTGTTTTATTTTATACTTGCACTTGCCTGTTGGCAAAAATGTAGATTAACATAACTCCCTCTAATAACCACATTCCTACATAAAACCTATGTCTGCACAGGACCACGTCTATACTGACCTGCAGTGCTTGAGTAAGAAAAAAACTGATTTGTCCAACTTAGTTCCAAAGTATCTTAAAAAGCTCTTAAAAAAACATTAAATCTAAGTGTCTGATACCTGTAGACTGTAAAATAAACTGGATTTATACTTTAGGTGAATGCACACAGCCATGTTAAAATAATTCTGTTTCTTTTCTTCAGGTTTGGTGAATCCACCGGGAACACCAGTCCCACTCCAGGTCTGTTGTCACTCTACTCCTTCACTAAACTGACTTTCTGTTTCTCAGTGAAGCAAAATGATCAGTGAACATACATGTTTCATTTTAAACACAGAGCTTAAGATAACGAGTCATAAAATTCTGTTGTTAGTTTCTTATGTTGTTCTTTCTTTACATTGCTTTTTAACAAGAAAAATGAACACCAGAATATCCACATCCAAACACTAGACCACTAAATTCATACATCATATTGCTTCAGCAACAAGTGCAGCTTTAACATGTTTTTCATTATGTTTAAGGTTTGTTGTTTTCTACCTGCCGCTTGTCACTCTGACTTTTTTCCTCTGTCTCCCAAACAGGTGTCGTTGCAAACAGTAAAGCTCCTGTAAGTGTTGCATCATTTACAGACACATTTATTTAATGCCTCCAGTAAATGAGATCATGTTCATTTGACTGTTTTTGTGTCTCATGAAGGTGAACGTCGAACAGCTGAAGAAGAGAGCAGAAAGATTCGGCATGAACGTTTCGTCCCTTTCACAAAAGGTGATTGAGTTTTAATTCACGGTGTAACTGCACAATGACGATGACATTTGTTTGTGGGGCTGCTCCTGACTAAGAATTTTCCTAGTCGACCAATAGTCTTGTTTTAGGGCCATTAGTCGACTAGTCACCTGCATGTTTATGATATTAATGTAATGATTTAATTATATATTTTGGTGGTTTGAGTTGAGGGTGTGAGAAAGAATAGTGTCAGTAACATTGTTAACACTGTGCTACATTACAGAGAAATACAAAACCGTACTAATGAACCTTCATTAATATAGGCCTATATTTTATCTACAAGTGCACGTCACACACTGAGCGAGCCGCCTGTTAATGACGCTGTGGGCTAATGGGCATGTAGCTACTTCCATGTTTCAGATGATACGTCATGTTTGTAGTTGACCAATGAAGATGAGTTTACATATCACCTTGGGTTCGTCCTTCACCTTCTCAAAATGATCCCACACTTTGGATTTCCTGCCAGACATGTTATTAACTAGCCTGTGGAATAACTGCAGGTACCAGCCCTGGAAATGAACCTGATGTGGACACTTCCTGTGTCTGTCCTTTAAAATTAAATTCCCACATGGTCCAGTCATATATGTTTTAATTTATTTTGACAAGGCGCAGCTTTGGGTTTTTTTGTGTGTGTGTTTTTTTCTGTGACTACATGACCAAAGAAATCTTGATGACTAATGACCTTTCTGGTCAACTAACGTTTGTTTGACTGTTAGGGGTCGGCCCTAATTTTTTGGAGTCTAAAATTTGGCATCAAAATAATGCTGAAAATGTTTTTTTTTCCCAGATTGAAGAAGATGAAAAGCTGAAAAAGAGGAAGGAGAGGTTTGGGATCTCAACAGGTGCAGCTTCAGTTGGTTCAGCTGACGTTGAGGTAGGTTGGATTTTTTTTCCATTCTTTGCATTTTCTTTGACTTTTTAGAAAACGTTAGAAATGTTTTGCAGTGTTTCCCCACAGCGCAGTGAGTTTAACATAAAAAGATCAAAGAAGGAGCGATTGTGGATTAACGTCTGTGTTTCCTTTCTCTTTTTTCGACAGGCAAAGAAAATGAAGCGTGCAGAAAGATTTGGAAAAATGTGATTAACGTTTTAGAGCCTGGGTTTTTTTGTAAAGCATTTTCATTACTGCACAACAGAGATCCCTGAAGACGACTAATGTCACTAATAGGATTCCTGTGAATCAAAAGTGTGATTAAATACAAAGATAAATGGGTGAGTTGGATCATTTAAATGGTTTAGGAAATGAACAACAAGGATAAAGCTCAGTTATTCTCCGAGCCTCAGGTCAGTGGGTAATTTGAATTAGGAAAAACATTTGATTTAAACCTTGTCATTATTTACCGAAGCACCTTTTTCTCAGCGAAGCTCATTAGTTCTTTTATTTGCCTTATTTTTATATCAGAATTAGAGGGATGTTTATAAAATACACAGACAGTATTAGCTCCTGAGTAACATCCCAAATTCACTGTTAATGCTTCAGTGCTTTCTTAAAGCTGCAGTGAAGTCCATTTATAGTCTTTATTTAGCAGCGAGTGAAACAGCTCCTGCAGTAAAAGCCCTCAGGTTGTTTAGGGGGAATCATTTGTTCTCAGTCAGATGATTAAACGGTTAGAAATGTCTTTTTCATTATCAAACATGCAACAAGGAAAACTGGAACTTTTGGCCGTGGAAACAGAAAATGTGTAATAAATTTTTGAGATTGTTCAAAGACCTGGAAATTAAAAAAAAAAAAAAAGTAAAGTCAAATAGCAAAAACATCAAGTTAATTATAGGTGAAAGATTATTTCTGTTTATTAGAGGTGCTGCAATTAAACAAACCATTTTCTGACAGTCCATTTAAATGATTGAACTCACTTGTTTGGTTGTTTTTTAATTACTCTGTGTGTATTTAATTATACTTTTGATTTGTCAAATAGCCTATTATTTTCGTGTTTTCTCTTTGGGATTCCATGGGTACACTGCTTCAGTTATCTGTCCATTTTATAACATTTTGTGATTTAAAATAAATTGTTTTCAACTTTTTGATATCTGCTTCGTTTGACTCGTTTTTTATCTTTTCATAGAAAAAAATCCAAGTAGGTACAAGAGAGACTTGATGATGAGAGTGTTGGTTAATGCACTAGTTGACATGAAATAAACCGGGGCCAAAGCTCTTCGCCTAGCAATGGAATAGCAATGAAATGGTCTGAAGTCTATAAAATCAACATCATATGAATAATAATATCATAGTAGTCCAGACCCAGTCCACAGGGGGAGCCACAGCGATCGGTCGCATTTTAGCCATTTTGAAGCATTTTTCTGTTGTTATAGCGCCACCCAGTTGCCAATTAGAGTTAAATTTCTCCAGTCACCTCGAGGCGTCCTGTTCTACATATCTACCAAGTTTAGTAAAAATCCATATGGCGGTTAGGCCTAGATAAGAAATGAGCTCTCTAGCGCCCCCATTTTGTTTGATGGGGTCAATAATGGAGGGGTCCCCTCAGATTATGTGTGGTCATATGCCTACAAAGTTGCGTGGTGATGGGTGAAACCCTTGAGATGTTATACACCTTTATGTGATGAGCCACGCCCTCCGCAATATTCATTGCCTTATAGAAGCTCAGTTTTAGTAAGTTTTCCAACTTTTGCCAAGAGGGAACTTTAGATATTGGTCCCTAGATTATGTTCACCCAGTTTCATGCAGATCGCTCAAACTTCCTAGGAAGAGATCCATTTGAAGTGTTTTTCAAAAAATTCAAAATGGCGGAAAATCTATATAAGCGGAAGTTATGGGTTCTTGAGGCAAATGTGTTCCTCATGAGGAGAGGCATCTCTGTGCAAAGTTTCATGTCTCTACGACATACGGGGCATGAGATATGCCCATTCAAAGTTTGACATTTCAGTCGGTTGCTATAGCGCCCCCCTTTGGCCAATTGATGTAATATTGCTTCATTGGCATCCTCCCATGACCCTCTACCACTGTGCCAAATTTCACATGGATTGACCAAGTCAGTGAGGAGAAAAACATGGAACAGACACACCCACAGAGTTTTCATCATTATATAGTAAGATAAGATGAGACAGATGTCAGTGATGGAGTGTAACCAAGTACATTTACACAAGTAATGTGCTGAAGAACAGTTTTGATGTACTTTAATATTTCAAAATATGTTTGATATGATGCAGTATTACACCACAGATGCTAAATGGACCTGCACTTGTTTGTCTAATTTGTAGTCTTCCAACCACTCACAGCACTTAAACACTACATGCCACTTTCACCCATTCACACACTGGTGGCTAAGACTACCGTACGAGGTGCTTCCTGCTACTCAGTTTAAACACTCACAAGCACTCAGTGAGTTGGGATTCAGTATTTTTTGCCTATATTTGACAGGACAGTAAAGCATGACAGGAGAGGATGGGAGAGAGAGAGCAAGGAAGACATACAGCAAAGAACGAAGGCCTGATTCCAACACACACTGCCGCAACAAAGGCTAGCTGCACCTTTCCCATGAGAACTACCAGTGCGCCCCACTTTTAAGTCAATACAAAACACTTTAACTATCTGCCTTTCAACGTGCTACCTCAACTACTAATGTACAGTTTTAGCCCACTAACTATCCCACTATTGGCAATGGTGACTTTTTACTGTACTTTCAAGCAATCGTACTATCAAATTCACAAAACCTGAATACATTGCTCTTCTTAATGGGTTCAGTTGACTATTTAATGTGCAATTTCCTATGACCTGTATCCCAAACACACACCATGTGAAACTGTACGTGGACAACTGTGCACTCAGTGGGTATGGACTAGGTCATAAAAATTCATGAAACTTGTCAGGGGGTATATTTGGTTGTTTTGGCGACACCTGCTGGCCGCTACAGGAAGTACACCGACCCGGCGTGACGTATGTTCCTGTGACGCGCAGAAATTTTAAACTATCGTCCTTCTCAGTGATGGCGGCTTCGTTTCGTTCTCTCCCTGCAAGCTGTAATAACAAATGGTACTACACTCGGCAACAGATCGACAACAGCCCATCTCGGCGAGCGGGACTTGATCCGGACAAGGAGCTGTCCTACAGACAACAGGCGGCGAACCTGCTCCAGGACATGGGACAGCGGCTCAATGTGTATCTTTTGTCGGGGGACGACTTGCGTCTCATCTAGCCAGCGTTAGCATGTTAGGTAGCGAAGTTTAGCTTCTCGTGAAGCCGGTTCGGCCGGGAGCGTGGCCGGTGTTTGTTGTTGTGTTTACTTCGAGGGGATTTTGTTTGTTTGTGTGTTTTCCGTCTGTCACACGCGGTGGTTTGTGATTTTACTGCGTTAACGTTAGCTTGCTAACGGCGTAGTAGGCTCAACCGGGGCCACGAAGGCCTGTGTGGTCGGCGGGCCTTCAGGACGTTAGCATTAGCTTTGCCCCACACTGTGAGGAAAACACGAAGCTTTAGTGGAATAACTGTCTTTAAAGACGTTGTGTTTTTAGTGTGTGTGACTACGAGGTAAACTGTTATATCTTTAGAGTTCACCCTTTTATGTTTTACTCAAAAAAATAACTGCTTCCGGTAACATCTGACTGATGTGTGAAGCTAGCCGGGGTCTCAACTCTGTTGTCCTGCTGTCACTGATGTGATACTGAGCTGATAAGTCTAAGGTTAAATATAAGCTTTATAGTTATGTTATTTTACACGTAGACCAATATCCTCAGTCATATTTACGATATATAATCAATATATGTTTTGGGATCTATCAGTACTGTTTGGTACTTTGTCCTTAACTGTCCTGTATCAGGTCCCAACTTACTATTAATACAGCCATTGTGTACATGCATCGATTCTACATGGTCCAGTCTTTCACCAGATTTCATAGAAATGTAAGTATTGTTCATCCACTGAAGTCCCAGTTACAGCTGTTAGTGCTTATGTTCAGTCAACTCATGAACTTATTTTGGTTCACCCTCGCCAGGTTATTTCTCCTGCCGCCCTTTTCCTCGCTGCAAAGGTTGAGGAGCAGCCCCGAAAGCTGGAGCATGTTATCAAGGTGGCCCATGCATGCCTCAATCCTCAGGAGCCTTCACCAGATGTACGCAGCGATGTAAGTGTTGGGCTGCAGAAACCACCTGTGATTGTGCTCTGTCTCCTCCTGAGTGTACGTGATCGGATGGTGATGTTACCCCCTCGATACTTAGGCTCGAAGGGGATGAATTATTTCAGAGATTGATATTGTTTGATTGATTTTGCTGACTGTTGTGTGGATGTTCAGAAACAACAGTTTGGCTGTAATCCTTCTTCTATGTTCCTCGGATTTGTGATGGTCATCATCACAGTTTTTGTCTTCATAGAGTGGATGTTTTTCCAATAGCAGCATTGATGCTGGTGCTCTTATATGTAATGTCAATATGTTTACTTTGAGTTTTCCTTTTTTATTCTTACTCTTCCACTGCATTTAACCTCGGCACAGTTACTTGACAGAGCATTTTGTTTTGAGCTACTCCAGGTGTTGTTCCCTCTTAATACGAGAGGGCAAAAGACAAAAATGCTCCCCAGTGTTTTTGTAGTGTTTCAGTCACCCAGGTAATATGATGTTTAACTGTTGTAAAACAAAAGCATTTTTACTCAACTGTGTAGCTTTTAATTGTCTCACTGCTTGTCTGTGAGGCTTCGTCGGCTCTTCAGAAAAGGTGGGTTTGATATGTTTGGAAGGCCTCCCAGTGAGTAACGTGCCTGTCCTCTCAACCTCAGGCCTACCTGCAACAAGCCCAAGACCTGGTCATTCTTGAGAGCATAATACTCCAGACCTTGGGTAAGTTGGGAAGGAAGAACTGGGTCCCTTGATTTCCCTCCAGAAACACATGTGATAATAAAAGTAGAGCTAACTGGTTTTACTTTTGTCCACAGAAAGCCCACATGCATATAGCAGCACAGGAAAGAGACATTCACGCTTCATATTAGCAGCATTTACCCACTGTTGCATTACAGTGTTTCTGCTTTTGTTTCTATTATGTCCATAACCTTTTACATTTCCCTCTTCTTTTCTTAGCTACATATTCTAAGCTATTTGTATGAGGACTTTTGTGGCGAATCACTGCATCATGAACAATGGCTTTTAGTATGTTCGCTACAGCCGGCTTAATCCTTTCCCATGTTTTCAAACTTCTAGGCAGTTGAAGAAGATAACCCTGGCTTTAATTGAAAACACCAAATTGTGTTTTCACTTTTTAAACAAGATTCAGTGTCTTGCAACACTGCAGGACCGCAGCATGTTTTCACGTTCATCTGTTGTTTTCACATCGTCCAGGATGTTATTGGAAGACCCAGTGCAAAATGACATTCATCATTACTCTCTGCAACACTTAGTTTGATATAACTATATTCATTTTCTGTTTTTTCAGGGACTTGAATGAATGAAAACTAAGTGGTGCAAATGTTAATATCACTTCTGTATTTCATTTATTTAGACGTCTGTTTTTGTCCCTTTTTTCATTTACAGCTTTTGAAATCACCATTGACCATCCACATACTCATGTTGTCAAGTGCACTCAGCTTGTCAGAGGTGAGCATCGACTCTGCAGTCTTGTGAAATTCTGTTTGTATATTTCAGTTTGACTGGAAGTTTACATGTTAAACTGTTAACACGGGAGGTTTTAAGTGTATTTCTTTGTTCTATTGTTGTTCCAGCGAGTAAGGATCTGGCTCAAACATCTTACTTCATGGCCACCAACAGGTATATTCACAGTTCACTGTAAAATATAAGCATAAGCATTTTCACATCTTTTGCATTTATTGCTTATAATCCTCTAACTCAACATGTCTGCTCTCTCTCTCTCTCTCCTGTTTCTGTTTTTTTTTATTGCCTTCTGGGATGTATCCTGCCACGTAGTCTGCACTTGACCACGTTCTGCCTGCAGTATAGTCCCCCGGTTGTGGCTTGCGTGTGCATCCATCTTGCCTGCAAGTGGTCCAACTGGGAGATCCCTGTGTCTACAGACGGCAAACACTGGTGGGAGTATGTTGATCCCACAGTTACCCTCGAGCTGCTGGATGGTATGTGCTGTAAATGACCTTGGCTCTATTTTTGGTTTTCCATTTGCAAAAGTTGAGGATAGTACCAGGTATTTTTTGGGTACCACCTCCATCGAGGTTCCAAGTGAGCTAAGATGATACTAAAAGGTGGAGTAGAAACACTGCAGACCACTGATTGGTTCAGTTACCATCAACAGCGGCAGCAATTTTTTTCATATACTCAATCCACATTTTAAAAAAGACATCAGCCTGGAAAACTGTGCTGTACACTACGCTGTACAACTGACAACAGACGCAGACTTTCCTCTGTTTGGTTGCAGATGAAAGGATTCAGTATGTATCACAGTAATGTCACAGCAGTTTCACGCAGTGTTGCTAGTGGTGGGGAGTATATTGATTATTCTCAGTGTATCGCGGCTTGTTCCACATGGGATGTACAAAATTACTACATTGCAAATGTAGCATAAATTGTCACATAATTTTTGTTAAGCCACGGACGTGAGACTCGCTTTGGCGTTTTGGTTCTCTCGCTCTCTCCTATGGATCTCACCCTCTCACAGACACAAAAATGATCCATCACACACACTCCCCAGCCTGTCCAGACCAATCTAATGGGCGATAGTGTGTGAGCACACAAGGCATGTGTTATTGTAATAGTAGTTTATTTAACTTCATTTTAACAGTAGTTAAATTTATCTTGATTATGATAGACATTATTATGTACAAGTAGCTGTTCCATTTAACTTTAGTGCAACAGTACTTTATCTTAAGTTTATCTTAAGAGTACTTTATTTAACTTTACTATATAACAGTAGCTACTCTTTAACTACATTCTAACTGTAGTTAACTTAGTTGTTAAGTATTTTAGCAGTCTACAGTAGTCCAGAGGAGGTTTCAAAATATTGAGATATAGATTGTGTATCGCGTGTATTATTTATGGGCCATATTGCCACCCCCAGGCGTCGCTATGGCTATTAGATGAGAATCTTTCCCACACTGAGGGTATACTATCTGCAGTGGAAAAACAAAAATAAAAAGGACCTGGTACCTAAACTGAGTCGAGTCGTACTATGCAGTGGAAATGGCATTGCTTAATATGAAGCTTTTTAACTTTCTCCAGCTGATATTTATCCTCACTTTCTCAAAACTTTTTTCAGAGCTCACACACGAGTTCCTGCAGATTCTGGAGAAAACACCCAGCCGGTTGAAACGGATTCGCAATTGGAAGGTACAGATTTTCATTCCGTTGCTCCTTGTTTAACCTACAGCGACGATACCCTGCACTGTGTGGACAGGTTTTGTTGACTGACTGTGATTGTCTGTCTTCTTGGCTGCCAGGCTGGAGGCCAGACACCGAAAGCCAAGCCAAAAGTCCAGGAGGAGGGCGACCAGAGGGACACCATGATGAGCATGATCTCTATGGCGTCATCAGAGAGCACCGTGGCAGGCTTAATGAGCCTCTCGGCTCCACCATCCTCCTCCTCTTCCTCATCCGTTGGTGACAAAGACAGAGTTGCATCTGGCAGTGCACCGACTTGGAGTGGAAAAGGACAAGCAGCATCTGAGCAGCCGCAACAACAGCAACAGCCCAACAATGAGGTTCACGCACCAGCTAAGGTGTCACTGAGTGAGTACCGGGCCAAGAATGCAGACGTCCTGGCTGCTCAGAAGAGGAAGCTGGAGAACATGGAGGCCAGCGTGAAAAGGGATTATGCCAACGCTGCCCAGGCTCTCATTGGGCAGCAGCAGAGGAAGGAGAAACAGCAGCATCATCACCAGCAGTCCAGCGCCTCCTCCTCTGACATGTCCAACCCATCGCCCATTATTCTGAAAATCCCCTTAGAGAAGGAGAGGCACGAGAGGACCTCTCTTAAAATGCGCTTCCCCCTAGCTGGGGGAGGAGGCAGCGGGCACAGTGGCAGCGCCCGTGGCCAGGAACAGGACATCAAAGTCAGAATACGAGTGCCTGAGAAGCAAAGGGGGAGTTCAGGGGAGGAGGGCAAGAGCAGGGACAAGCACAGGGAACGATCTAACCACCATCACCATCATCACCACCACCACCACCATTCCTCTTCTAGCAGTGCCTCACTCTCCTCTTCTCACAAACATTCATCTAGTTCTAGCGGGACTGTAGGAAGCAGCAAAAAAGTCCCTAGCGACTCCTCTAGAACAGGTTCTTCATCCTCGTCTACATCACGTAAGAGGACACACTCCCAAGATCCCACAGCAGGCACTCACCCTCCCTCTAAAGTCAGCAAATCTTCTAGGAATCCCTACCAGCTACCGTCCCTGTCTTCCTCCTCTGGGCAAACTCTTGGTCATGGCTCTGACATTCTCCCCAATCTGGGCCTCCCCCACCACCAAGGGAGCTATCCGCACTCCAAAGGTGACAAGACAGACACTAATGGGCACGGTGCAGCAGGTGGGGCCCAGTCAAATGAGTACCAGGACACTTTTGAAATGCTGAACTCACTTCTGAGCGCACAGGGGGTCCAGCCATCCCAGCCGTCCATGTTTGACTACAGATCCCAGTATGGGGACTACCGGTACAGTGGTGGCTCCAGAGGGAGCAACCCCAGACCCCCACCCCTCCCTTCAGAACCGCCTCCCCCACTGCCACCATTACCCAAATAAGTTCCTCATCAGGAGGTAAATTATGTACATTGTACTTGACATCATGAACATCCATCTTGTTACATAAAGTATTGTATAATGTTTGGTTTTTTAACTCACCTAGCATTTTTTACAGGCCTCAGTGTGACAGCAGTGAAATGTACCAGTGAGATAAATGAGTTTTCAACCTTTTTCTTTTTACTCGTGGGGCAATAATGAGAGGCTTTAAAAGCTGGCAAAATGTGTGAGGGGGAAAAAAAAAAAAACAAGAACACGAAAGTGTAAATAATATTTTTTGCGCTTGTTTTACTCAGATGAAATGTGATGATGGGACCTGGTATTTTTTGAATCACTGTTTTGGAGTTTGGAGGAAGTCATTATCTTGAAATCATGAGGAAACTAAAAGATTTCCATCACATACCTGTTAAGTCTTCTTACTGATTGTCTTTTATAATGTTTTTATAGTATGTTATTTATTAATTGAATGCTTTTAAAGAAAAAAAACAGTCCCCCCTTTTCTACCTTTTTTAAGGTTTCCCCTCTTTGTTCTTTTCAGAGAGATATTTCTTCATCAAAACTGTACAGGCTAGTTTGACAGTGCATGTCTCCAAAGCCATCGTTTCAATATTTTTTCTTTTTTTTTTCTTTAAAGTTTCCTTTTTTTAACAGCCATAACTAAAAAAAACTAGGTGATCGCCCACCCCTGGTGTTTATCTATTTTATCTCCTCCATTATTTGGTAAACTTGTACAAAGACTGTAAAATGTTTAAAACAAACATGAAATATTTTTTACATTTTGTTATGAAAAATTGCAACAAAAAAAAAAGATGTAAATTAAGGAAGGTTGTACTGTTTTTTTTTTTTTGGTTTTTAGATTTTGAGTGATGCAGTCATTGTTTTAAATGGTTGTAAAATATTCATATTCTGTTCTCTAATGATCACACTAATGGACAAAGTTCATACCAAGGATATTCATCTATAGTTTATCAAAGGGTTCAAACATATCTACACGGTATGGTCACAATGAAGGAATTAACAACATTAAAAAAAAAAATCCCTCCAGAGAAGAAATGTGAGTTTTTAATCCTGTCATGTAATTTGTCACTTGTTCATCAGTTTCCTCTGGAGGGGGAGTCTTTTTTATGGTGATCACAGCCAGAAAATGGGCAGAATATATAGACAAACATTTTAAGAGGTGCTTGCATCAGCACTATCCTGAAACTGTGCCGGTTTTTCTTTGTGGTGACCATATCGATCACAGTCTACAATAAAAGTATTCACAATACACTATATCAAAGACTAAACGAACACCATCTGTCTTGTTTTTTTTACGGTTGTCTTTCATTTATGCATTTCCCTATAGGGATGTTTTAAAATGTGTAAATCCCAGTGTACGTCTGTCAATTCATGCTGGTCTGATTTAATCATGTTAAAGCTGTCTTTTGACTTCACACCTTCGAACACAACAGTCTGATTGTTTATAATCCATCTGTAAGCCATGGGTCATCAAAAATGTTTGCACGTGTCTTTTATTTGTGTAAATCACAACACGGCAAGCAGGTTATCGACATACCTCCACGACAGGGTCACGAGCATGAAGTATAATCTCTAATTAATTTGAATTAATGATGAATTTGTGTTTTGAGCAAAGAGGAAGAGGTGCCCTCTGTTGAATCGGGTATCATCTGTACATTTAATTCATACTAAGCTTTATGTGGTTTTGATTGTATAGTATTACTGCTCTTTACCTGCTTTCTTTTATCAGTTTGTAATCAAAAACTCATTTGTTTAGGCAGTCCACAGTAATGCAGTACAACAAATCATCAGCCATACAATTGTAAAATATTTTTGTTCCCTTGATTATATGGAAGATAAGCTGAAGAGAGTACAGCTCTTTGCTCAGGCAGCAGAGGTTTTATTGGTTATTCAACTTTTATTGGTTGTAACAGGGAAACAGTAAATGCACTGAATATTTATCTCAGTAGGTTTGCCTACGATGCAATTGACAAAGTGTTACATGTATAATGGTTAGCCTATTAGAATAGATGTCCAATGTATCGCCATTTTGTTTTTGGGAAATTGTTTTATTTGATTTGGACAAATCTTCCAATTTAAGTATTAACTTTTTGCTGTAATAAAGTCAAAAAGAAGGACATGCATTTCAAAATAAAACCCATATGGAAGACACTCATGCAACCTAACAATGCAAAGTCACATAGCTACAATAAGTTTTCATGTTTTTTTCATGTCTTGGTGTTTTAGTGACACTCAGGTCTGGAAATTAAACGTTTTGGGATTTTCTTCTGTTTTCTGTTGAAACCTTACATGTGAACACTGTTCTTTTTGATATAATGTGGTTGCTTTATTCTCAATTAAAGTCAATAAATATTTTAAGAAAACTGCTGCATTACATGTTATTATAAAACTTCAGTGCTGCAGTATTGTGGGTGGAAAACAATTTTACCATTGATGCCACTTTGATTGGCAGCTAGATTGGCCAATGAAATGCCTTGAGCTCTGGCCAATCAGAGCTCGGAGTGGGCGGGCTCAGCCTGTCTGCAGTTGCAGTTATCGGGGAATGCAGGAAAACCGTCGTAGTGTGCTTCGGAAGCTAAACCCGGTCGGACGTATCGAAAAAGGTAAGCAGTTATAAACCAAATATGCGCATATGTTCATCCTCTGGCACCGAGGCATTTCGATGATATCGAGAAAGACGGTCGTCTGTCGCCATTGGTCAGCAAAACTGTCTTATTTGCCGCAAATTGTGAGAGTAGCCGTTAGCATTGTTAGCAACTGCTACACAAAGATGGCGACGCCATAACTGGAAGAGTGACGCAGCGGAGAGAGGCGGGCTAAAGCTCGGTGTGGCGCCTGGTTAGACTTCTTAAAGACAGAGAAAAGTGTTTGTGTCGCAATAAACGTGTTCTATTTTTATTTTTTTTCAACGATAATACGGCTTTAATTGTTTTGTGACTTATGGCCGTCATGTATGTTTATAATACATATTAACATGTAATAAAGTTAATCAATGTTGTATGATCTGACAAGCCACCTGATCTGCCTCCGCCCTCTTTAACGTTATTAAATGTGAACAGCAACATTAATTTTAATTTCAATGGGACCCATAGTTGTTAGCACGGGTTCTTATGACTGCAAATTCATGATTCACAAGTTCAGTTTGCATCCTGCTCGTTTAAAATCAGTTAGTATCTCTGACCGTTGGAACCCGTTTGTGATTAAAGGGCCAATGAGCCATGTGGATCTCTAATATGTGGGCATGTAATGTTAAATACCTGGCTTATAGCATAATTTCGTTGTGATCTTCACAGATTTAGCCAAAATTTTGTTTGCATTATGTAACGTTAGTGAGTGTACCTCTGTCCTTCATACTTTGTTGCTTGATTTATGCTTTTGTCTCTAAAATGTGTGGAAATAACATCAAATGTGTTGTATCTGACTAACAGCACTAAACCTAAAGATTTTCAGCTTAACATCATAATACCACAAATTCCAAAGATTAGGATACAAAGCCTCACATTTGAGGAGCTGAATCGTGGGAAATTTTGGCAGCTGGTCAGCTGTGAAGTAATATCGATTTTCAGAATAGTTGCAAATTTTGTTTTCTGTCAGCCATAAATCGGCTATTCATTTTATCACAGGTTGTCAAGCCTCTTGTTGTCATGGTTTGATTAATCATCTTGTCTTTAAATGACAAAAGATGTCCGGTGATATTTCCGAAAGTCTTGTTTGGTCTGACAGACATTGCAGCACCAGAGATATTCAGTTTACTGTCTTGCATAACACAGAAAAACAGAAAATCCTCTCACTCGAGAAGCCGGAATAACAGTCCTGTTTTTATCCAATGATTAATCAATTATCTAGAGAGACTTTTGGATTCTTTTTCTCTCATTTGACTTGTTTCAACTGTTTTGCAGACTTGCAATGAACAGGATACGAATCCACGTTTTGCCTTCAAGTCGGAACCGGGTGACCCAGACACCCCGCCCTCAGGAGCCACAGGCCTGCTCCTTCACCCAACGACCATGTTCTCAGCCTCGACTGGAAGGCCTTGAGTTCTGCATCAAACACATTCTGGAGGACAAGAATGCTCCATACAAACAGTGCAGTTACGTCTCTGCCAAGAACGGCAAGCGTTGCCCCAATGCTGCACCAAAAGTCGAGAGGAAAGATGGGTGAGTGGAAAGCCAAATTGTAGTTAGACGTCTTCTTTTTTAATTGTGAGTCTCAATATGTAGTACAAAACCCTGGAAGTGTTAAAACAAATCCAAGCAACTTTCTGACATCTATTCTCCAATGGCTCTTTTTGTTCTTCAGAGTGACGTTCTGTGCAGAGCATGCTCGCAGGAATGCCATGGCCCTCCGAGCTCAGATGAGAAAGGCATCAGCTGGTCCATCCCCAGAGTCACTGTTGTCTCAGCTTAGTGGATATAACCGCGCAGAGACGCACAGCATCGATGGAAGCCGCTCTGAAGCTAGCCGTATTCTAGGTAAACGAGCTCATTCAGACCACGAGATACTTTGTTAACACTTTAATTAAGGTCACCTTTTGTACATTAAAATTTCTCTTGTGTTATGATAGAGGTAAATTGATTTGGTCTTTTGCAATTTATTTTAATGTGTGTAAATGTGATTTTAAAACCACACCCTCTCTGGACAGATGAGGACAGTGTGAGTGAGGAGGAGCAGGGTCCGTTGGTACTAGACCAGACATGGAGAGGAGATCCTGACAGTGAGGCCGACAGCGTTGACAGTGATCACGAAGATCCTTTGAAGTGAGTAATCGAAACTTATTTTGTCATGTATTGGGTTTAGATTATTGTGTGAATCTTATTTTTGGATGTTGGCTCAAATGCTAATTTATTGCGTCACATTTTTTGGCACACATTTTTTAATGTAAAGTTTTGATCTGTTCTTAATTGAATGCATGTTTGTTGGCATACTTTGTTGTGTTACTGCATGTAAAGCTAATTGGTGAGGTAATTTACGATGTGTGTCCCTTTGTATCATTCTGTGTCCCCTCACTAAATACGGAGGTTTTTGCGGCATATAAATAACCAAACGCATATTTATTCCAGTAGTGCCCCTGATAAACAGTCCAGCTCCAAAAATAGAAAGTCTGTTTGTGGCAGCAGACCCTTTTATCATGGCAGTCCGCCACAAATAAATGAACGTGTGGGAAACCCTGCAGCAAACAAAGTTATTATTTCTAAAAATCTCCCACATTGCAACACACAAAGAAACTGGAGGAACTACTCACAACTGTAAGAAGATCAAATAAATCATGAAATGGCTACAGAAAGAGAGAGAGCAAAAACAAAATTAAATCAGTGTTAATCCAAGATTTTGTAGTCAGGCTGATTGGGACTAGTTTGAAGAGCTGATTAGAGCTGAACACGACCCTTTTGCTTGTGAGTTTTACCGTAAATATATTTGTTTATTTTTTCTTTGTAAATCGCAGACATGCGGGGGTGTACACCGCAGAGGAGGTGGCGCTCATCACTCGAGAAAAACTCATCAGGCTCCAGTCCCTCTACATCGACCAGTTCAAACGCCTGCAGCACCTGCTTAAAGAGAAAAAACGTAGATACCTACACAACCGCAAAGTGGAGCATGAAACTCTAGGTAAATATAAATGACTAATGGGTTACTATTACTCATGTTTTGCTTTGTTTACCTAGCAGTTCAACGGTCATTTGTAGGAAATCACCCCACACCCTGTCATGTTTATGGCCTCACAGCCCTGAGCGTTGTCTGTATTTGTCTGTGTTGCTGTCAGGGAGCAGTCTGCTGACAGGGCCTGAAGGTCTGTCCATGAAGGAGAGGGAGAACCTGAAGAAGCTCAAAGCTCTGCGCCGATATCGTCGTCGGTACGGTGTGGAAGCCCTGCTGCACCGGCAGCTGCGGGAGCGGAGGCAGGCTGTGACAGAAGGAGCGCCTCAGGTGTGACCCCCATCACAGTTCACCAAATCACAAACAACTGTCCCACTTACTCCCAGTGATAGAGCCATGAAAATAGTTCAGTTTCAAGATGTTCATGTCTAAAATATCTGCAGCCTCCTCGGTGCACTGAAGGGAATTTCTATAGTTTTAAACTCCAAAGTAGTTTGTGTTTCCAGAAACAATTTCTGACAACTCTGGATGATTCAAAGACGTTGCTTTGAACAGCACAGCAGTCAGCAGTTAGATGCAATCATTGGCCAGTGCTTTCAGCATCATTGATTTGGTGGTGAAAAGAGGCTTACACGTCGACATGTTTGTCTTATCTCTTGTTTTAAAAATCAGTTTGATAAAAAAATTATTATAAAACCATTTGTTTTGGGATGATATCAAACAACATATGGTGTAGGGTTAGGCTTTTTCTCATAAGAGCCAACAGTTAGAGACTGACTGTGTTGCACTACCACTACCCTATCTGATGATGATAAAAAAAAAAGTTTTCACATCAACCATAAAAGTAAAAAGTTCAGCTTTCATCAGGGTTCATTTGGCCCAGGACTTGTTGGTCTACCACTGCTCACTGTATTAACCGCATTCACTAACACACTCTTTATGGAGAGATGATGCTGTTGGCTTTTAATATATTAATGTATTATTTATGTATTTTTATATGCTGTAAGTTTTACAAACAAATTCACTTCCACTTAGGGATGTTCCTGGCGACTAATTGTCCTGTTGACTAAATGAAATTTTTAATTAAGTCTAGTCGACTAGTCTAAAAAAAGGAAAACACTCAGAAAACAGTCGAATTTTAGCACAATTTATTGCTAAGTATTTGAAACATTGTCCCAAAAATCTTGTGTGCATTAAGACCCTTTGAAGCCTTTAATCACCATCTTCAACAACCATGTCGGATTTTAAATGTCACCGAAGTACAGGACATTTTGTGCCGTGCGGTATGAATGTGAACCCTGCACATTATCAACACCTCACTTAAAGGTAACAAATAATATAACATCTAAAAAAAAGATTAATTGTTGCTGAATTCATTTTCTGGATCAAAGTGCTGCCAAACTGCGCTGGTTTTGTGAGAGGACATTACTCTAATTTTCCACTGTGTTGTTTTAAAACTCCAGTCTACTCAAGCATTACTGCGGGGAGGGGGACTGCTGTCTGACGGCTCTGTGCACCCACTAGTGGCGGGCGGCTGCATGACAGTTAAGCAGCCTTGTGCATGAATAAAACACTAATTAGTTTAACCAACTAATATTTCTGGTGCCAACTAGCGAGGAGGCGGGTGTGTAATTTCCTCTAATTCCGTGCATCCCTGCTTCCACTGTATTGCGGTGAAGGCAGAAATTTCTGAAGCTGATATCTGAAAATTTACCTGCATGGCAAGATACAACTGGAGAGGAGATTTTTTTTTTTGCAGTAATTTGGTGAACTGGTCCTTTTACGTAGTGAAATGCTCTATCATTCAACATGTAAATAATGTATGTGAACTTTTTAAAGGACCATTCTGTAGGATTAAGTGGCATCAAACGGTGTGGCTGCAGATTGCAACTAACTAAATACCAGTCCTTTTACCCCTCACTGCATCAATGTAAAAACTAGTACTGTAGCCACATAGCGGTGCGACATGGCAGACTCAGTGGAAGAGGACCAGCTCCCTATGTAGACATGATGGGCTCATTCAAAGCAAATGAAAACACAACAGTTCTTAGTTTCAGGCGATTATACGCCAATGAAAACATAATTCTGAACATCATATTCCATTTCTGTCAAAAGATAAATCCTACACACTGGTCCTTTTTATATCTAGCAGGGCAGTAGCTTCCTCAAGTATGTTGATTACCACAGCAAATGGGAGATAATATGTACTTTTGGTTTTGAGATTTTGCTCAACATATTTGAGTGCAGCCGAATGGAATTAAGATTTGAAAACTCCGTCACTTGGAGCACATCAGGCAGGCACTCAAAAGAAACCAGAGTAATTGCACTTAATTTTTTAATAGGCATCTTCCTCGGACAATTTTGTGGCATCCAGGAATGATAATGATTTTAAGGATGATTATAGTCATGAAGGAAATACTGTTTCTTTGTTTTGATCTTATCTAACACTGCTTTCCTCTGTCGTAGCCACACACAAGAACAGTGCATGAAAAGTGCATCTCCTTTGTAGACGGGACCCGATGTACCAACCCCTGCCTGCCCATGACCCGACACTGCACCTCACGTATCCTTAATGATTTTATGTCTGCTTGCATATCAGAAACCACAGATGTGTTTTCCTGTATTATTAGACCGAATCACCATGACATCGCTGTAACAACAATTATCACTAACAGGTCGACAACTAATCGTGGAGACATGTAATCTGCAAACATGTTAATTCCCGTTGCGTTTTCAGCCGTAACTGTAACATTTAAAGATATATAGTTTAACATTGTGGTCCAACCTATGTGACATTTTTGCTGTGCGTATTTTTTGTCCTTGCTGTCATCTTAGATAAACCAAATCTGCCGGCACAGAAGCTAAGCAATGTACTGCTGTTGACGGGGCTGCAGTAAACGTTTTCTACCCACTTAAAAACATCAGTATCGGTGTGAGTGTATGCTGTATTTTAATATTTGCTTCACTTTGTCTTGTACACTAACCAATCAATGCCACAGTAGACCAGCAACTCAGTGTCCTACTAAGTTAAGTTACCGTTTCAGTGGAGTCTGGCGGCAAGGAAAAGCGGTGAAAATATTCTAAATATAGTGCACACTTAAACTGATAATTTTGTTTTGTTTTGGTGGGCCTTTTTAGATGACTAAAAACTAACTGAGGTAGCGTTTGCTCAGCGCCATTTGATTTCATGTGCGTGATGTGAGGATTTTCTACCTGGGAGTTATTATAAATAAACATAGTGGTTTGGTCTGTTGCATGAAGTTATTTATGTTTAAACATGTCTTTTAAATTAACAAACTAACTGTTTCTTTGCTCACTGAGTCATCTTCACGGCCCCGATCAAGACCAGCAGCTTGCAGTAGCTGCTGGTTTCAAAGGGAGCCAACATAAACTCCTTCCTGTGGTCTGTTGATTTTTCCCAGAGTTACAAAGGGGCTAATCTGTTCAGTTGGAAGGAACAAAATCCTCTCCCAACCTGCTGTCATTTTCATCCCAAATCATTCAGAGTAGGCTCATCTCTTTCATATTTTTCAGCAGGCGTTAGATTATAGTTTTCCCTGTATTGGCTAACAGCAACAAAATAGTTTTATTTCAAGTACTTAAGTTTGTGTCCTTCTAATTGCCATTTTAGTCAGACGGTGATTAAACAGTGTCCTGACAACAGTGTTGCTTTGCGAACAAGCTGTACAAACCCCGAACCACTGGTTGTGCAAAACCACTCAGGCATATCATTATTACAGTCAAGCCTTTTGCAGCTGCACAGTAAGTCGCCTTATGTTGAGAAATAATTACAACAGGATTATTTTCATAAGAATAATTGTAGTTCTTGCAGTAATACTAATTAGATGACTTGTGAGGCCAAGGTTTCCCATTCATCACAATGTCCACAGGTCAGAATTTGACTTTTGGTTTTACTTCATTTGTTTGATTCTTGTGGTCATTTTTTGTGTTTGGCCATCGTCTTTCATTTTCCTTGACCACCCAACATTCAGACATCTTCCAGGACAGCAATCAAGTGCTTTTCAAAATGTGCCCAGGCATGAAAGACATCCCGTGTGAACGCACCGTGCACATGGGTCAGTCTGATGACCCACGCTGCCCGCTTCACCTCTCCCTGCCTCCGCCCATGTACCAGCCCGAGCAGGAGCCTCCGCCACAGGAGCAGATCACCACCGCAAGCAGAGACATGTATCTGAGCGCAGCAGAGCTTCAGCCCACAGAGAGCCTTCCTCTAGAGTTCAGTGATGTACGTAGAAATGATGCTCACCTACCACTGTCCTCTGGTGTATATGCATTGTATTAAAAATGTTCTGTTCCACGATTATGGTTAGATAAAATGGCCGGTGTTTTAGGGTGCTTTCACTGCTACTGTAACTCCTTTGGTGCGGTTCATCAAACTCTGGTGCACTATCGTGTATTATTTTCTGCTCTGAGTTGGTAAACTTTGGTAAAGTTTTCCCATTGGTGTGGTCTCTTTCAGAAAATGTAAGCAAACCTAAATACATAAGTAAAAACCACATGAGAGCGTTCCCTCCAGTCATTGGTTAGATGTGTCTGGAGCGGTAGTGAGAACGTTAACACATGAAGAAGGCACCGCAGATGGTCCTGTCTTCCCAAATATTAAGAATGCAGTGTACGTGATAGCTCGTCCAGGTCACACCTTGACATGCTGCAGGAGCTGTATAACTCAAACATGCAGAGTACACTGTGTTGTTGAGTCAGATCACATCCCCATCACAAAGGAACAGCTCCATTTGTTTTTGACTGGACGAAGGCTGTTAAAATTTTCGAACCAGCCACCGTCAGGCCAACCAGGCGTTGCCAATATGTTTATGATATGTAGCTTAAACTGGGAGATGTGTTTTAGCGACGAGCTTGCTATATTCCACGAGCTCTCTTAGCTTTTTTAGTCTAATGAATAAACACACAAACTCACAAAATGTCAAGCACAGTCAGCATTATTGCTTCGTTAACTCATCGTACACTAATACACACTCAACAGAAACAAAACTCGCCCAACCCATCTTGGTTATTCTTGCCACTGTTCCAACAATCACCAGCTCTGGTTTGGTCGAAATAAACCCTTAATTCACTCAGATGTGAAAACACGATGGCACTACATGCTGTCTCTCTGTTCTTGCTGGCCTCTGTGTGCTGCTGGGTTAGCTCGCTGGACGAGAGTCTCCCGCTGAGTAGTCTCACATAGCCAGACCTATCTCTAGCGCTATGCCAGCTGCCCGCTGAGCAGCAGCTCTCGCTCGTTCCTCGAAGGCTGACCATTAAATTAGCTAAATAAAATGACAGAAATTCCCCCCCAAAAAATAATAAAACAGCTGATATGCTCAGCCAAATGCTGTATCATCGCCCAACCGTTGCTCCAATCTGCCCAAATGAAATGAACAAAGCTTGAAAATGAACCAGAGTCTGATTCAACCGGACTGAATAACACAGGTTTGAAAACACCCTAACCCTGGTGCATACTAAACAGCCAGACCGAGAACACTCAGTCTGCTGTGTGGTAGTGGATATGTGAGATTCAGCATGAATTCAAAAGCTTAACTACTATTAAATTCATTATTCTTCAAATAATTGTGAATTGTCGAGTGATCTATATTTTAATGCAAAATCTTTAACCATGGTAACATGAGAGTGCAGCACTGATGATTCAAGACACCAAAACTGTCCATTGACTGTCAGTTAACATGACTTCAGCTGAACATGAACCATACCAGATTTATAAAAGACAGAAATATGATCCGTACCAAATGAACCAAAGGTTCAGGTGTGAAAGCACCCTTAAAGTACTACGACAGTCATCTTTAGAAGAAACAAAGGGCGAATAAATTGTGTCTTTAAGTGTACTGACTATTTGTAACTCCTAACAAGTCACTGAAGGGCTGCTACCGTTAGATTTACTTGTGATGTTGTGACTCCAATAAATCCCCAGCCTGTAGATAATCAGAAGTTCAGGTTCATTACTCAGAAGTTCAGGTTCATTACACAGAACTTTGCACCTCACCATTTGCAGTTTCAGACTTATTCAATGTTCTGTGACAAGTATAAACACAAAATTGGGAATCAGTGAAGGCTGGGTCATGAGCTCGGTCAAAAAAACAACATCAAAGCAGTGACACCAAATTGCATAACCACATCTACATCAATTATCCCAAAACAGACATGCTCCGCCTAGTGGTCGGAGGTGTGAACACAAATAAAACAAATAGATATAAAACTTCAAATGGCTCCTATGTTAAGATTTAGATTTCATCCTGTCATACAGGACCTGGATGTGGAAGGGGACGGTATGCAGGGTCCTCCGTCGCCCCTACAGTTTGACACGGCCCTGGCCCTGGAGGACCAGACCATCAGAGCAATCGCAGAGGCCCCGATGGACATCCTGACAGGGGACGATCCAGACCAGGTGGACCTGGACGCCTCGGGACAGGAGCTCTCAGAAAGAGATGTGGATGCCATCATGCATGACCAGGTTAACTCTCAGTCAGGATCATCTTGAGTCTTTCTTTTGAGTGATGGCGCCCATACACTGTGCAACAACAACAACAACAACAACAACAACAACAACAACAATGCAACAGTTTCATTGTATGTAATGTATGGGTCTAATAAAATCTTGGACACAGTCTGTGTCAGTACCATATCAATTTGAAGGCGTGTCAGATTGTGCCATGGTTGACTGGTGGATCGTAGCGGCATGGTGTAAATAAGGGGGGAAAAATAATATACCTTAAAGGATAGGTTCACATTTTAAACACTCACATGTCCATATGTACATTTAAACTTATTTTCTTGCTATAAGGGATCCTTTCCTGACATGCGTCTCTTGTAAAATGGTGGAGAGTAAAATCTACTTTTCTCTGATGTTTACAGGAGGCTTTAACAGTCTGAGTTCATCGAATTAATCCTCTAAGCTCAGTATGTTAGTACAAAAGTCTGCCTTCGTGTTACTGTCCGTCCACTAGCAAGGAAACTCTCTTCAGGGAAACACAAAGAGAGACTTAAATACTAAAGAGACAATGTTTGGAGGATAAACACTCACACATTTTAGCTTGAGATAAATTTTGCCACATCTTTTACACAGAATCAAGACTTTGGATTTTGTCCTCCATGTCTTACATTGGGATCATGTTAGGAAAGGATTTCTACATGGCCAGTATAAGGCCTGTGAAATCATCAAAATATTGAGTGTAATGTCCAAATCACAGGAGCAGCAGTACTTTGTAAAGGTAAAACGTGTCACAACATATTATAGGTTAAGCATTGTGGTGCTACAGAGAGGCCCCAGCCTACAAGTCATATTCCTCACAAGGAAACATGCTTGTTTGGTACAGACCACAGCAAGAATCACATCTTCATTTTCATATGTTTTCTGTAAAAAATTAACCACAAAAATAACCATTTTCACTAAAAACAACTCAAACTGCAATTGCAGCATCTGCGAAATATTTCACATGATTTTTTTGCATTCAGTGCAGCTTTAGACAGTTAATATTTTCAGACAGATTTAGAAAAATTGGGTACCTGTTGGTTGAAGACATCTTTGCTTGCACCACTAATGTATTGAAAAAGTGGCAAAACAGTAAACCAGCTTTGGCTGTTGTGTATAAAGAATATGAATGATACTAATATGGAGGGAAATATAGATAGAGGTATTTTGGGGTAACTGTTTTTTAGTGGTGTATCCTGTTTGCTCTGCGGTGTAAGATGCTGACCGTGTACAGCAGCGTCCTCAGATCAAGTCTGACCAATGGCCTTTTGGTGTGTGTCTTTCCCCATTTCTCTGTCCACTCTTTTTTTGTGTGTGTATGTCTTTGCTATTTTATTTATCCCTCCACTAAAATATATATTTTTTGGGGGCATTTTTAGCCTTTTTTAATGGATAGGACAGACAAGTGTGAAAGGGGGAGAGAGAGGGGGAGTGACGTGCAGCAAATGGCCACAGGCTGTAGTCGAACCCGGGCCGCTGCGGCAACAGCCTTGTACATGGGGCGCCTGCTCTACCACTAAGCCACCGATGCCCCCCCTCCACTAAAATTAAAATAACCTCGCTTCCATCTTAATCAGTGCTGGTAATCAAATAATAGGATGTCTGACCACAGGCCAGCCCAGCTCCTGTTAATATGTGCTCATCTTTTTTTCTGATAACTTAATAAGATCCAGATGTTCAGGAAGTTTTTACCGGGAGCCGAATTATCCGCAGAGGTCTCCTCATTTCCAAGACGAACAGACACGGTGTTTGAAACTGGTAAAAACACTGGATAAAGCAGCTTCATGTTAAAATCAGTGTTTCTCTGATGCTCTTTGGCATGTCAGGGGCTGGAGCCAAGCTACTGTTAATGTTTGCTGAGCTTGTTCCTCTGATAACGAGCTGATAAAGATCCAGACATCCCATGAATAAAGTTCTTTGTCCAGTTAAAACAAATGGTTAAAAATATCCAAGATGTAAAAAAGAAAGGTGGCTTAATAACATCTAGTGTGTGTGTGAGGTAACCGGTCTTAACTGGGAATTAAAGCATCCCCTCAGTTGAGTCCACACAGACTCCTACCTCTGTCCTCAATAAGCTGTAAAATTGTCCTCACCAGGTCGACTGACATGTATTGGAATCATGTCAGCTTCAGTGGAAGACATCTGCATTGTTTGATTTCATTGATCTCATTTCCTCTCCGCTCTGTCTACAGTAAAAACAGCAAGCTCATCACACTGGGAGGGATGCCCTGATCAGTCATCACTGATACCTTTAAATGTTCACAACGTATGGACAGCATGAGGTGTGTGTGATATAAACAGCTGGAGATTACGCCTCACTAATTGCACCAGAGGGAAAGACTTGTAGTGTAAGAAACGTGGGGATTTCTGTGGTGGCTCGGAATCGATCAAAAAGGCTTTCGATGGATCTTTTTGCTCTTTAATCTGCCCGTATGTTAAATAAGAAAATGCATATACAGTGATGTCCTTCATCCTCCATAATCCTACTGAACAATTTAAAGGGACAGCTCACCTCCAGATCAGAAATACATATTTTCCTCTTAGCTGTAGTGTTTTTTATCAGCCTAGATTGTTTTGGTGTGAGTTGGAGATATCGACCTTCTCCTCGATGTAATGGAACTAGATGACACTCAGCTTGTGGTGCGAGCCAAATTGAATTTTAAAAACTATTTAAAAAAAATAATACAGGCAGCTTTAATACACAGTCTGGGTGTAGCAGCAGTCACATTGTGAGATTTTGGTGCCAAATTTCCAACTTTGTCAGAGCCTTGATGCAGCCAGTCACTGTCTTTGAAGGTCAACACATCTGCCTTCACGTATGCCTCCGCGCTGGTGATAGCTGTGGACTGAGGCATTATGTTTTCAGGTTGTCCATCCGTCTGTCTGACTGTCCATCTCATTTTCATGATCCCAGTTACTCAAGAACACCTTAATTTCTTTAAGTTTGGCACAAACGTTCACTTGGACTCAACGATGAACTGGTTAGAACTCGGTGGTCAAAGGTCAAGGTCACTGTCACCTCTCAAAACACGTTTTTGGCCACAACTTATAAATTCATGTGCTAATTATGACTGAATTTCACACAAATGTCTAATAGGATATAACGATGAAGTGATGACATTTTATATCTCAGAGGTCAACGTCACTGTGACATCATAATGTTTTGTGGCCATCAGGGTTCCCACAGTCATGGAAAACCTGGTAAAAAGTCATGAAGATTTACAGTCATATTTTCCAGGCCTGGAAAAGTCATGGAAATTTCTTGTATGTAATAAAATTAGGATTTGGAGAAGGCTTTCGACCGTGTCCCCAGGGGCATCCTGTGGGGGGTGCTCCGGGAGTATGGGGTTGGTGGCCCCTTGCTAAGTGCCATCCAGTCTCTGTACCGAAGGAGCGCGAGTCTGGTTTGCGTGGCCGGCAGTAAGTCGGACCTGTTCCCGGTGAGAGTTGGACTCCGCCAGGGCTGCCCTTTGTCACCGGTTCTGTTCAAAACTTTCATGGACAGAGTTTCTAGGCGCAGCTGAGTGGTGGAGGGAGTCAGGTTTGGTGACGGGAGGATCTCGTCCGTGCTTTCTGCAGTGGACGTGGTCCTCCTAGCCCCATCGAACAGTGACCTCCAGCTCTTGCTGGGACGGTTCGCAGCCGAGTGGCTGGGATGAGAATCAGCACCTCCAAGTCTGAGGCCATGGTCCTCAGCCCACTCCAGATTGGGGGGGGGGGGTTAAGTATCTCGGGATCTTGTTCATGAATGAAGGTAGGATGGAGCAGGAAATTGACAGGGGGATTGGGGCGGCATCGGCAGTGATGCAGGCGCTTAACCAGTCCGTTGTGGTGAAAAGGGAGCTTAGCCAGAAAGCGAAGCTCTCGATTTACCGGTCAATCTACGTTCCAACCCTCACCTATGGTCACGAGCTCTGGGTAGTGACCGAAAGAACGAGATCACGAATATAAGTGGCCGAAATGAGTTTCCTCTGCAGGGTGGCTGGGCTCAGCCTTAGAGATAGGGTGAGGAGCTCGGACATCCGGGAGGGACTCGGAGTAGAGCCGCTGCTCCTCCACATCGAGAGGAGCCAGTTGAGGTGGTTCGGGCATCTGGTAAGGATGCCCTCCGGACGCCTCCCTTGGGAGGTGTTTCGGGCATGTCCAACCAGGAAGAGACCTCAGGCCGCCCCAGGACACACCGGAGGGACTACATCACCCAGCTGGCCTGGGAACGCCTCGGGGTTCCTTCGGAAGAGCTGACGGAAGTGGCTGGGGAGAGGACTGTCTGGGCTTCTTTGATGAGGCTTCTTTGCTCGCCCGGATAAGTGGAGGATGATGAGTACGAGTACGACGACGACGACGACGAGTAATGAAATTATTACAATAATCTGTCTTGAATAACTTTCCATGTAATGTTACATAACAGGGAATTTATTTTCTGTAGCTGACGACATAACGTAGCTCTTACATGTGACGTTTTGTTTACCATCACATACATTGATACATACATACATGAATTTGCACATGTTTTTCTAAGGATATCGTGGGCTGTTCATTTGTTTTGTAAATGGTTGAACGTTTTTAGAACGAAACATTTGAAGGGGTTGTTATTTATAGGTCACTATGCAGTGGTTTTACTGGTCCGGCCCACTTGAGATCACTGGAGTGGGCTGCATGTGTCCCCTGAACTGAACTCAGATGAGTTGCAAAACAAGCCAGTAAATAAACCTATGACTCTTGTTGTGTCTCCACATTCTTACACTATGTTCACACAGATGTTTAGGAATTTGAGTCATGACATCAACACAAATAATCAAAACATTCTGTGGCTGATAATGACGCCTTTTATAGGCAAAACAAAAGAGCAGTTCAGTTCAGTACGCTTTGTTTCCACTGTGAAAAGATGTGGATGGTACCAATGGAACCGTTCCATATTGTCCCCATGTTTGGTCCCCCCTCTGTTGGGGTACCTAGCACACAGATCTGGTACTAAAAGGTGGAGCTGTGAACACTGCAGTCTGTTGATTGGTCAGCAGAGGACGGTCACTCTGCTCAGGGCTGAGTTGTGGCATGGAGAGTTTTAAATGTACTGTCCTAACTTCCTGTTCTTCCACCTAGGTGGTGTCAGAAGTTGTTGGAGGTGAAGAAGAAGAAGCCGCCACTGATAATTCACTCCAAGACATCGACTCTGCTGCAGCTGATGCTCCCAGATGAACAACTTCTGCAGCAGCGCTTTAAAGAACTTGTTTCACTTCCACAAAGACCGATGTTGAGGTTAGAGGAACATTGACAGCCCATTTCCAACACACCATTAGACAATACCTTCAGTGGTTGCACTTATGTTTGTCATGTGGGTGTATTTATTTAGTTTTCTGTGTTTAAGTGCCATAAAAATGAACCCAAATCAGCTTGTGTCTTTAAATAAAAAGGAATTCTTTCATCCACACATGAAGAATGTGATGTCCAACTTAATGATCTTCACCTGGTGAAGAGTCTAAAACAACACATCTTGATGCAGATTTTTTAAGTATATGTTAAAGTTATGTTTGGCAGCACGGGGACAGCCTCTGAAGAAAAAAAAATTGGGGCGGGTAATGCAATTTCATGCAATGACATCACTTTTCCTCAACCCAAAACACTGAAGCCGAGGCAGAGAAAGGAGAGCGGCGGCTGCTGCAGGGAGAGGACGCTGCTAAAATGAGCACAAGATAGATTTATTTTAAGATTAAAACAAAACGATAGTATATTTCTGTGTTTTATCAGCCATGGAGAGGCAGCGTCGTCCTCGGCAGTTTCCAACCAAATGAGGTGAGTTTTTAAAAACCAGGAAAATGTCGTTTCATGTTCGCCTGGCCGAGAGATTTGCTGGAATACCGACAGAGGCGTTTGGCATGCTTTCATTGATCCAACAGCGCCGGTGAAGTGAAGGTCTGAGCGGATACAGAGCTAAATGTGAGGGGATCTTTGTTTAACGTGAAACGCCCCGGTGTTTTCCAACGTTTTGGTGTGTTTGTGGGAGAAACAGGGCGTAACAGCGGTGCCCGTGTCGGAGGGGACTCATGTCGGTGCAGGGTTTGGGGGGTTTTGGATGGAGGGCCTGTCCCAGGGAAAAAAAATGTCATTTTCTTTCTGAGCTGAAGTCCGTTTTTGTTTTAACTGCATGAACACCAGCCTGGATTCAGCCGTGTCGCAGTTCTAGCCTCGTTTTAAGGCTTGAAACCTGAAAGGGGAACATGGAAAAGGAACTGACATCCGAGTCCTAACGGTACATGGGTTATTTTTCTCCTCACAATGATGCAGAAGGGTTTTTAGGATGGAAATAAAAAAAACCGTAGTGTGTCAAACATCCTGGCTGCGACTGGAGACAGTGACAGGCTTTAAATCAGCCAAATAATGAATGGATTAAGGTGTGGATGCGTCTGCAGCAGAGGATGGAGTGGAGGATAAACCACCCTGGTTTATGTAATGTGAAGTTTGGATCATTTTTAACGAGGTTAAAACTAATCAATCATAGTTTACCTGATTATAACACTGCATCATATGTCTGCAGGGGTGTCTGTTTGTTTGTACCAGCTGCTTTAAAGTCACATTCCACTCAAAAATGTGTTTATTTTGGCATCACATGGATGTTTGAGCATCACTCTGCAGAGTTTGATACCAGAGGGTTGTTGTCATGGGGGAAGTTAAAGACATGAGGGTATGAGAAGGATTTTGTGACATCTCAACTTGTTTGGAAGCTGGTAGTGATGTGCAACGTGCAACTTTCAGCAAACTGTTAATAGACCTTTCATTAAAGTGAGACATGTTTATGAAAGGAAAATGTTAACATATTTAGATTCTGGATTTTTCAATGAGGGAGAAGATGTCATTAAAAAGTGAATAATTAGGTAATTCAACTTTTTCTGCGGAAAAACATAACAGCAACGTATTTTTATATATGTCTTAAAAAATGCCTGGAGGGGATCCGCACTATTAACTTACTGCAGATATCCTCCAGAGACCCGAACTTTTCTTTGGTATGCATTTTTAATTTCTCCGAGCTATTTGGGATCAGTAGGACCCCGATAAGTATAAAACACTAAACATTGTCAACCATATTAAAGTCCCAGTGTCCTCAGACAAGATGATAACAATGGGGCATGTCTTCAAATGAGTACTTTCTAATTGGTCAAATCTGTTGCCATATCAAACTACAAACATTATTAATCATAAATAAACAAGTTTCAGCCATAAAACTTGATCAGGTTTTGGATCTTGTCCACTATTGTGTCGGGATCGGCTGCAGACTGACTTTGCAGAGATGGCTGCCATCTTGTTTTTACATGGATAAGTGTATTGTGGTCTTACTACCACTAGATGGCACAAAACAGTGTCCACGAACGAGGACAACAGGTCTAAGTTAAGCAGAATGAAGTATAAGGTCAAGTAAACCCAAAATGTGATGTCTTAATATGGGGACAGGGTCTCAGGAGGATATACAGGGGGTCTGCAGGTCCTTAAAAAGGCTTAAAATATCTTAAGTTTGATTAAAAGTCATTCAGTAGTNGTCTAAGTTAAGTAGAATGAAGTATAAGGTCAAGTAAACCCAAAATGTGATGTCTTAATATGGGGACAGGGTCTAGGAGGATATACAGGGGGTCTGCAGGTCCTTAAAAAGGCTTAAAATATCTTAAGTTTGATTAAAAGTCATTCAGTAGTTTTAAATCTGAGTTAGCGAGGTCTTAATTGCCTGAAACATTTTCATCTTAATTCATTTATTCATTTTTTGAGTTTCTTTTTGTCAAAATGAGTCGAGCTGTTCTGAGTGTAAGTCCACATTTCTGATGTGTCAATTTTTTAAACCTAAACCTAACACAGTCCGGTTACCTGTTGGCAAAATGCAGGACAACCTAACACTCTCTAATAACCATATTTCTATATAAAACCCACCTCTGCATGGGACCACATTCTGGGATTTATACACACCTGCAATGCTTGATAAGAAAGAGATTATTTGTGCAAAAATCTTTATTAAATTTCTTTCAAAATTGTCTTGAAAAGGTCTTAAAAAGCTTTAAATTCAAGTGTCTGACAGCTGTAGACACCCTTATATATCAGTATCACTGTATATGTCGGCAGTTAAGTGTCACCATTAAATAGTTTGTACACCAGGAAGTATTAACAGGTTGATTTTTACACTGTAAAATGTCCCATTCAGTGTGTCCCATTTTACACATATAGCAAAGATTTAAGGGATCCATATCAAAATGTGGTTAAGTTACTTCAGAGGTCTGGTGTGTAGGATTTAGGGGCATGTATTGGCAGAAATGGAATATGATATAATCAGTATGTTCTCTTTAGCGGATAATGGAAAAAAAAAAAGTCTACATAGGGAGGGGGTCCTCTCTATGGAGATCCCCATGTTGCACCATCATATTTCTACAGTAGCCCAGAACGCACAAACCAAACACTTACTCCAGATAGGGCCACTAGCATTTTCGTGTTAGCTACTGTAGTTGGATGCCCATTTGTGTGGAGCAGTTTCTGTTGGTTGAAATCTGCAATCCTCACCGCTAGACACCACTAAATCTCCTTTACACTGTTTCTAGAGAGCTACTATCGATCGATATAATATCAGATTTTTTTTAAACTCCCAAACGGTATCAATAACAACCCTAAAAATTCAGTAGCATTGGGACTGATCAGTATCAGGGGGCAAGTAGACACCACAAAGTTAGAGGAAAAGGAGCAGATCCATCCACAGCCCTGTTGCCAGAAGAAAATGTTGGCATTTTTACAAACCATATACATTACATTTCTACGTTTTATAGGTATCAACGTCTCTAAAGTGACATATTAGAGGTGGAGGAGATAATGGATGGCATTACACCTGGGCGAGACACCTGCCAAGCTGCAGACCACTGTTAGAGGCAAACAGACAACAAAACCAGTTTTGTTTTAATGAGTCATTGCTGTTTTTGCAAATGCAAATAAATGCACATTTCCATTCACTGTTTCACATGGAATGACTCGTGGCTAAAGAGGGCCAGCCATATCTCTGATGATCGAAAGCTACAAAGAAGTTTTGTGTTTCTGTTTCGTGTATAGCTTTGAGGAAGCGTTACACAGATCTGATGTGTCTGCTGCTATTTTTTGTCTTTTCAAAGGAGCTTTAAGTCACATGCTTCACATACGTCTTGATTATATCAAATAAGTCTGTTGTTATGACATTTCGTATCAATGCACCAATCTCTTCCAAACATATTTGCTATATTTCTTTTTTTGTTGTATTTTCTGTGTGTCCACTCAGGCACAAACACAGGTGGATGCAGTTTGGTGTTAGGGTTTAGGGCTGCAACTAATTACTATGTTCATTATAGATGAATCGTTGAATCATTTGATCTCTAACATGTAAGAAAACAGTCATCACAGTTTCCCAAAGTCCAGGCTGACCTCTTCAAATCGCTTGTTTTGTCTGCCCAAACTTAACGATCATATAAAACAGAGAAAAGCCGAAAAATCCTCTGAGCTAAGAAGCTGTAACAAGGGAATGTTTGGCATTTTTGTTTGAAAAATAATTGACTAATATTTTCAGCTTTAATAGGGGTACTCCCCTCAAAGAAATGGACTGGATCGGTGCCCATGTTGGCCAGCGCAGAAACTTATTTGGAGCGTTATTGGCAGTGAATACGTGTTATTGAATCATACTTCAACAATGCTGCTTTTCAGTAAATGTGATACCCTCCACATTTTCTGAATGGCATTCTAGTCACGAGGAGTGGATTGTTTCTTGTTTGTTAGCACATTGTGAAGGGTTTTATTGCCCATAAAACATGAGCCAGTAATCTTAATAAGTTGTAAGGCATTTTCTGAGATTAAACAAGATTTAAAACATCTAAAATGATGCTGTGGAGCTGTTACAGAGTCCTTTTGATGGGGCAAAACATCCACACTTAATGATCTGTGTCTGTTGGTTGAAGGCCAGATATACGCTCATGCTGTTCTCATTGTCTCATCGTCTTCTGAACGAGGACCAAACTTTAGGTCAGAAGAAATAAGGGTGGAAGGGTTGTTTGAACTTTGGCCGGTGTTCAGGCTGTAAAATATTTAAGTTTCGCTGAAGATCTCTATGAAATGCTCGATGAATCTTTTAGTGTTTGCAGGAATGACGTACCACTTGTGCCTTTTTCCAAATTGTCTGTTGATGTAATGTTGCTGTTTGTTGTCTTTGGCAGTTGCACACAGATGCTGTATATCATGTAAGAAATACTGTGTAGACTTCATGGCACAGAGACTCATAGAAGCAGTGACCTCATGATTGGAACGAAGTGATGGACTAGTTTCCTGAGAAATGAAAATGGTTTGAGATGAGGGGATTCGATCGCCTTTTTAGCATCTTGAAGGTCAGATAAGTTTAATTTCTTAAACTTAAAGATCCTCTCCACACATGTTTTAAATTTGTACTCCACTGATTAATGAAGTCACATTATTCTCTAACATCGTTGGACTCATGATGAGCAGTTTAAAACAAGAAGAATCAGTCGATGGAGCAGAACCAGAAACGTCACCTTTTTCATTACACACCGTCATCTTCTTTGTCAAAACCTTTCGCCTACATTACCCACAGTGCAACTCTTTATCTGACTGTTTAGTTGGAGAATCTGTCATGCTATGTAGTAGCAGCTAATGTAGCCTCGAGCAGCTAACGTAATTCAGAGCTGAGGAGTAGGATACAGAGGTTTGGTAAGCTCATGTCATTCTAACTCCGCACCAACAGATATGTTTGACTTTTCAAAGTTGTGGTCTTCAGGGGTGTCGGTGGCTTAGTGGTAGAGCAGGCGCCCCATGTACAAGGCTGTTGCCGCAGCGGTCCGGGTTTGACTCCAGCCTGTGGCCCTTTGCTGCATGTCACTCCCTCTCTCTCTCCCCTTCACGCTTGTCTGTCCTGTCAAATAAAGGCTAAAAATGCCCCCAAAAAATATCTTTAAAAAAAAAAAAAAGTTGTGGTCTTCAGACCGACACTGAATCTAGTGACATCACTTGAGTCAACTTGAGGCAACAGAGCGCGTTTCAGCAGCATGAGGCAGCTTTTTTGCAGTTGTTTTCAATGAGAGTGAAACGTTTTGCTCGCTGCTTTTGCAAGTTTTTTGGGAACACCCCCCGAAATAGAAAAACATAAACCCTGAGCGGAACAGCGCATGACGTCATTGCTGTTGATATTCGTTTCTATGGGTAGGTATTCGTTATGAAAATTTGGTATTCGATATTCGTTTTTTTATTTACTTATTTATTTATTTTTTAACATATTTTTTTGGTGCTAAATGTAGTCTTTTTGTTGTTGGTAAATGTAGGTTATCAATAAAAATCAAAACTTTTAAATTGCATTGTTAAAAATGTGAAAATATAGTATCCTACCAACCAACTGAGCTTTTGTGCACGGCACGCTTGAGTGCATGCGTCTTTTGTCAACGTTTGTTTCCCCCATTTTGTACAATAAATTATTGTTTAAAGTTTCAACAAGTTTCTTTTGGAGTGCGTGACACAAGTGTGTTTTGAAAATGACCGCGGACTGTCACCTGCTCAACGCATCAGTACCTTCGGATGCCATGACAGTAATAGCCAATAATGTCAAAATATCATTTACAGACGATTTAACAGACGATCACTGCTGCCCGACCCGCAGGTCCATTTGCAGGTCCCGCGGGTTACGGGTCGACCCGCGCATCACTACTCAGCTCAGTCTATAAGGCTGTACACAACAGTAAGGCTATAGACATTATATTCTATTCAGGCCGGCAGAACCAGCAGCGCATCGGCTCTACAGTGCACGGCACTGCTGATTAACCATTTTATTGCAGCACAGAGTGTCTGCCAGCAACCAATTACTTGCAGAGGCTTCCTACAACTTGTTTCAACGGTTCCGTTTTTTTGTGGTTTGAGAGCAAAGATCTGGTCGCTGCTGTGCAAAACTCCGCAATACAATTAGTGGTTTGAGAGCAAAGATCTGGTCGCTGCTGTGCAAAACTCCGCAATACAATTAGGTCTGAAAAAACCCCGGAGTCCCCCCTCCGCCGTGAACGAATATTCGAATATTCGTTATAAATTCTGCCGAAGGTCCGAATGTTAAAAAATGCTATTCAGGACAGCCCTACTTTCATTATCTCAAGGGAAGCTGCGAAACATATCTGAGCAAATTGTAGCCTCAACTGCTTTCTAACATTTTACCAACAGTAAAGAGGTCTGACGATTGACAGGAGATTGTCAAACTGTCCTTGACTCATCCTAAAATAACCTTGAACAACCATCATTCAGGCAAAGCTCCTGGACCAGGTGGTGGTGCTCCCTTTGATTTCTCCTCTCTCTGATGATGTCATGTACCCACACGGATCTCCGTTACCCTATGTCCACAACCCAGGTGCCCCAGGTGAAAACTAATTGGTTGCACAAAACATCAAGTCTTCTCCTTAAGGTTTCCCTAAAATGTGTACTTAAGGATTTAGGTTTTTCTCCTTATCGTGGTCTTATACTTAAGGAATTGCTAAAGTTTATTAAACCATTGTGCAAAGAACCTTAGTAACCAGAGTAAGGACAAACACATAAAGTACCTTGACTCCATCTTAACTACAACATGATTTACTTTATGGAGATTAACTAGAAAAGTTAAGGCACCTTAGCCCCTTTACAATTACTGATTGCTCCGTGGTTTTATGCAACGGGATCTTTCCAGTCAGTTATTGGTGAGGTATTTTGTGTAAGCCTTAAATGTCATACTTAAGGAGCAAATTGAAGGTGCTTTGTGTAACTGGCTCAGATCTGTGAGTTTACGTCACAGCATAATAGTGGTTAAGCTAAGGACAGGTGATTCGGCGGTTTCCTAGAAATAATATTCAAAAGACGGAGCATGCTACAAAAAGCGCTCTGTCAGATCGGGGCCTTATGCTACTTCATTGAAGCAATGTATGGCTTTTTAGCACAACTTCACCTACGTCCAAGGTGCAAAAGAAGGTAAAAAGTCTTAAGAGGTAAAACTCCATCAACACTTGTAGTATACAGAGCAAGATCACTTGTTTAGAAGCCTCACATGTGGCATTTTGGCCGTTGCCATCGTGGTTATTTGGAGCCAAAACTTAGCCATATTTGGATGAGAGGGTGGAGCTGACTGAGTACCCGAGGACACTACCAACTGTATTAATGACTTGTCGGTCACAAAGTTGCCAAACCCTACAGCACGCCCTGTTTCATCATCTATTATTCTCTAAATGGGATCATAATTTACAAAACGAACATTATGCTGTATCAAAGACAACTTGAAACTGGAGATTGAGACCAAAAATTATTTGGATAAATGTTTACTGAGGTAATAAACCAACAGGGAAGTACGGTCATTTACCCAAAGACTTCTATATGATCTGACTTCTTTTCTAGAAACAGTGGAAGCGCTCCCTGACATCCATTTGGCAGAATGCAGGGTTAAGGCTCTTGTGCATTGGCTTCACTTTTCAGACCTGGAGATAACCACTTAACCAAGGTGATTTGGCTTTTGGCCACCATAAGGGTCTAACAGTGAAGTTGTACTGTATACTGAAAGTGTTGTGGAAACCAACTCTGATGTGTAAAATCAGATGCATGTTCCCAGACATATACTCTTCCACCAAAAAGTTCAAATACCTGCTTAAAAAATCTAATAACTCCATTTCCCCCCTCTTTGAAATACCCATGATCCATGAATATCCAAATATTTTACCTGCTGGATACAACACATCTCTTTTCAGTGAAACTGAGATTTAGGTCCCGACGCTCTTCATCAGTTGAATGTGAAACAGACTTTTAACATCGAACATCATTCTGCAGAGTGAAGCTCAAACATCCAAGACTAAGCTAAACACATTTCTGGGTGGAGGGGGGACTTTAAGAATCGACCGCAGAGGCAGAAATGCAGCCGTATAAATGTAAAGTTCACCCTGGTGATTAGCTGGAATTTCTTAAGCTGATGTGTTTAACTAAAAGAATTTAAACATGAGCCTGGGAGGCTGCGAGGATTTAAGAATAAATGTGCATGAATGTGTCACATTTGGAACAATATTTGGTCAAGAACATGAGGACCCACCGGCGCTGTGAACATTTCATCCTGAGGAATGACCTCAGAGCTGCAGATAAATGTGGTTCCACTCTCCGCTTGCTGGATCACATTTACGGCCCGTGTGCTCCATGTTTGAGCTCGATTGAAGTTTTTGTTAGAGGCTCTGTCCCAGCGCAACTTTGAGATTGCATATCCAAGCTGCGCCGCATTACATCATGAATAGCCGAGCCAGTGACTTATTCAAGTGTAATGGGCAGTATAAGTGCTTGCTCGCTCTGTTCGCCTCTAATTGTTCACAGATGTTCTGCACGCCTTTGTGTCCCACATCTTGTTGCAGCCACAGACGGTGTTCAGACTTTATTATAGTGAGGAAACGTGGCATGGAGTAAGTGTTTAATTTGGCTGTTGGTTCTGTTAACTGGTTTTGGTTATTCAGGTATTTATTAGGTGTTGCAATCCCCCACGGAACATGATACAGTCAAGTACATGATCATAATAATATAATTGATCAAAGCAGGTATCTACCAACAAACCAGCCATCACAAGCAAATTCTTCTTCACCTCTCTCAGTTTCAAAGGCTGATTTTTTTTCTTCAAACTCTCCCTAAGAAACAGACATGAGATGATTAGCTGATTAATCATTGTTGACCGCTAACCGACCATAACTCCTAAAGTTCCAGCTTCTTAGTTGTGACTGTTTTCAGCTTTTCAAGCACTTTAGAGCAGAAACAGTTTGTCGATGAGTTTATCAACAAGTAATCAATCTCGACTTTGTTCATAATTGTTTAAGGCATTTCTAAACAACCCAAAAGAGTCCGCTAGGAATGAGTCCTAAAACCCGGAATCAAGTTCGCCTTTTACCACTGACGGTTCCCTCATCTCAAAGTCAATGAGTTTTTCGAATGGGTTTTTGGTTAGATGCCTGAAAGAAGGTCTGTAGTCAACACAAGCTTAAGAGACTTTAACGTTTTGTTCTACGACATAAAATACGTAAGTAAATGCCCCACTTGTGAACTTTGAAGCCGCTGTGTATCTTAGAAAAGGTGGTTGCTAACAAGTAGCTAAATGAGACAACAGAACGCCAACACGCCGCAACAGTCTTGTTATGGTGGTGACATTAAGTCATTAGCATTTTATTTTTGCCGATTGCATTTAGGCTTCATGTAATAAGATTATCTTGCTG
Source organism: Epinephelus moara (assembly GCF_006386435.1). Taxonomy (NCBI): domain Eukaryota; kingdom Metazoa; phylum Chordata; class Actinopteri; order Perciformes; family Serranidae; genus Epinephelus; species Epinephelus moara. Next base: position 48,118,005 of record NC_065521.1, on the reverse strand, counting down.
AACAAAACGTAAAAAGTATTGTAAATGTTTGTTTGCCACAGAGCTTATTTTCGGCAATAATCTAAAATTTGATGGAAAAAATCCCGTAGGCTTTTTGGCAAGGGAACCAGGGCGATGCTAACTTCTGCGTCGGCCTACAGAAAAACGTCAATCCTGGAGCACTTCATTGTCAGAAAAAGTTAGGGGCTGCCCCCAGCTAAGAATTTTTCTAGTCGGCCAATAGTCGTCATTTAGGGCCATTAGTCGACGAGTCGCCTGCATGTTTACGATATTAGTTTTATTATAAGGTAATATATTTTGGGTGGGGCAACACAATGGTTTGANGGTACCAGCCCTGGAGATTAGGGGCCGTATAAATGCTGCTTTTTTTTTGCCTCCTCAAAGCATCAAAAAGCTTTGAATTTTCACATTAGAGATCCCAGAATAGGGAAATATTTAACTATATTTGCTTGAAAAATAATTCTCTGTTGATCTGTTACTGAACTGGTGGTTTCATCACTGTGTAGCAGCGTCTGTTGTGATACTGACTTTGGCATCTTGAGGCAAAAATGTGGGTTTTATGGAGTGAAAGACCTTACCGACTCTCAAGGTCAGTCTTTCTGTGAAATATCACTCTATTAGGTCGTAGTTCGGCAGTTTTACAGGGAGGAAAGAGCAGCGGGACAATAATTCAGTCAGTTTGAAGTCTAGTAGGGGTGCGCAGACAGGTCAGAGCCTCCTGCAGTCGGCCTATCTCTCCAGTATCCCCCCTCCCCCCTTTCTGCATAAACGACCACGCTTTGAAGATAGGCCAGGCCGGGGCTGGGACCTCTCCTTATCAGCTATCAGTTTTATTGCCCCGCTGTCTGATGCATGCACGCAGGTACTGTAGTTACCATGGTTATACACCAAAGGCACTTCTGCAGCCTGCATTAGCATCGCAAAATATTCATTAATTACCCCGCAGAGTCGGAGCGATACAGCGGAGCTCACAGCAGGAGAGACTGACAGAGAGCTCTGCGTCTTCATCATCATCATCATGACTGTGTACACAATGCAGATGTTTAGATCAAAGGATTATCTCTTCCTGCATTGTCTCTTCAGAGCCACCTCATCATGAGCCTGACTGTGATTATTTGTATGCAGAAGAAGTCAGAACATCTCAGAGCGTTGGCCTCGCGTTCTTCATCTTCACATAAACCGTAACGTCGGCCTGCTGTGTCTCAAATGTTCGTGATTGAATATGCCGAAGGAATCCTAATAGTGTACGAGAGGGAGCAAAGAGCTCACACTCATTCAAAATCCACCCTACAGAGGAATCTGTGGTCACACAAACATTGAAGTTGGCAAAACACTGCTTTAGCTGCTGCAGCTGTAACAAACATCCAATTCATCAGTCTGGCCAAAGAAAATATGGTGAGGAATGTAGCTTTAATCAATTCAAGCAAACTGGGTCCCCGCCGCGTCCTGTTTGGCCAAAAAAGGATTAAACGGCCATAATTTTATTCAGTTTTTATTTTCCTGTTTAGATTTACAACCCGTGGTAACTCTTATTAAGACTGTGTAGATAAAGAATAAAAGCGACAGCGGGAGGTTTTCCATCCTAACAGTGTGTCTTTGTGCACCCCTGCAGTTTATTTTCATTTGTCTTAAAATAAAGTTGTTACTGAGGAGCTTTATGCTCTCCCTCCCCCTCCCCCACCCCATCAATCCCTAAACCCCTTCCCACAAGGTGCTTTAGTGCTTCACTGTTTTCAAATTCTCATGTGCTTCCTGTTTCAAAGCTCGAATCTATATGCCTTGAAAAACATCAGCACTCTTCCCAGGGAGGTCGTGTTTGTCGGCGTGATGGAGAGCAGATTGTTTCGGAGGCTTAAATAAGGATCTCCATATATAACCCTCCATATTATCTTTGATTCTGTACCATAAATAGGTCTTCCTCTTGGCCAGACCTTGGGAAAAGGATGTGGATGATGAGTGTGCCCAACTCCTGGTCGAGTTTGAGCCGCTGCGGCTGGTGGCCAGATGTGGAGACACTGCCCATCGCCAAACCTCTCACGCTCCTCCTGTGCCTTCTTTTATCGGGTGTCATTGTTCACTGAATCATAAAGTTTAGCTTTGTTAAGCTCACCTGGCTTCAGGCGTTTGTGATTCTAGATATCTGGTGTCACAAAGCTGGTTATCAGCTGTGGAGGCTGCACTGTGGCGACCAGCAGCTCAATTTGTTTGCGAGTGTTGTTTTGTTTTGTCTTATTTATTTGTTGTTGTCTTGCTGTTCTGTGTTTGAATTGTTTTTGCATTATGTGTATTGCTTACTGTGCTGTACCATTAAGTGCCCCTTTGGGGACATTACATTTTTAATATAATAATACATATTATTATTAAGTTAAAAATTTATTTAGATTAAATTGAAGTAATAAATAAATGAACAAATAAACTTCATTAATATACCAGCTTTCATGCACAGAATGCAGCACAAAGTGTTTTACAATTCAGCAGCAGATACAAACAGCGAGAGACAAAACCGTACATTTATACAACAACTGTGTCAGGAGAAATTAGAAGAATGAATAGATGAATTAATTAATTTATCATTCATTCAATAAATTAAGAAAAAATAGATGTTAAAAATATTAAAACAGATAACTAAACCAAAATCAGGATTGAGAATACATATATGGAAATGTATTTGTGGTTTGAACCTCACCTGTCTTATTTTGTCACGCTGCTCTTCAGCTGAAATGAGTCCATTTCTATGCATTATTGCCCGTATTAAATAAGTGAACTTTCCTTTGAGAGAAATTGTAGGTTTAGGCAACAAAAGCACGTGGTTAGGTTTTGAAAAAAGCATCATGGTTTGGCTCTACATTTATATGAGAAGCAAACACCAGTTTCCTGGGTGAAAGTCCGGTGTTGTTTGGACCCATCCACCCTAAAGGGACTTTCTAGACTCAGAAATTACAGTTTTCTCCAGCGCGTTTGATTCTGACGCCGCCTGACAGCAAATCATACCTCCGCGAAAGGATGCCTGTTTGTCATCAGTGTCTGAAATCAATGACCAAGCGGCAGTATTTGCCGACATCAGAATGAGACCGGGTTGCAAATTCAGGACAAAAACTGGTCCTGACCAGGTTAACCCTGCAGCATATGTTACCATGGCGATCTAGCCAGGTTAAAAGAGAGCCAAGCAGACTCTCCACATACACTGCTAACCCATCTAATCTCACGTCATGGTGCAGCCCTCAGCTGCTGTGTGTTTCCACTGCTGCAGCTCTGTAACTTTATTTATCTTCATCTGAACAGTGACTCCATTTTGTCAGTGAGCTGATTGGTCAGTGGTTGGGCTGTTTTGAGATGTTTTGATCAATGTGGCATAGGTTACCATGGTGATCTACCCTGGTTGCCATGGTGATTAAAGTGAGCCAGCTTCATGGTACCTGAAAACCTGAGTTAAGACCAAAAATACTTGGACTAATCTGGCTTTCTGGTACCTTTTTGTTTTACAGCGTGCTCATAAGCAGCTGTACGGACCCTGTGGACATGATGACCTGAATTAACTTGGCCTCACCAGTGTGTCTTGTTCAACCTCCACATATTTTCCAGCCATGTCAGGGTTCAGTAGTTTGGTGCAAAAGTGACTCACTGAGGAGTCAGGTATTAGAGGCGTTTGCTGACACACATGGAAATGTAGTCGTGTGCAGCTGGACAGAATGTCAGTCTGGTTACGCAGCTCGTGGTCTGGTTGGCAGTGGACGCCACCTCTCTCTGGAGTATTTACGGTGGTATGAAACCTGCCTTTAATGGAGGCCACGACGAATGGTTTTCATTACTTTGCTTTTATGATTGTAGAAATGAACTGGAGAGCATACTTTGAATCTTTACACATGTGAGGGACTTGTGAAGGTCGCTGAAGCTCTGGAGCGAGACTGATGAAAGAAATTTGGCTCTAGAGTTGTGAGTAATGAGGCTGCAAGTAATGACTATTTTCATTATTGAATATGGTGATTATTTTATGAATTAAAGGGATAGTTTGGATTTTTTGAAGTGGGGTTGTATGAAGTACTTAGCTATAGTCAGTATATTACCTATAGTAGATGTCAGTCTGGATACTCCCAGTTTGGAGAAGCAGGCTGGCTAAGCAATCTGCAGCTGTGGATGGGGTCAGCAACAAAATGTACTTTAGCCACCTAGAAAAATTCCATTTAAAAAAAAATCAATCTCAATCAAATCTCTTATGTTTACTTAAGATTTGAAGTACAGTTGCATAGCTACATGCCACTTAAATGGTGTATATTTTTTGCATTGCTTATATTTTGGATTTGCACCTTATTGGTAGTTTATATTTGCACTCTCTCCTACTTTGTGCTGTGAACTGCTGTACAACAATTTCCCTGGACAAAGTTCCTCCACCATCTCCAGATCCGAGGCCATGGTTCTCTGCTGGAAAATGGTGGCTTGCTTCCTCTGGGTTGGGAGAGTGTTACTGCCTCAAGTGAGGGAGTTCAAGTATCTCAGGGTCTTGTTCACGAGCGAGGGTAGAATAGAGTGTGAGATGGACTCAGCCTTAGTGATAGGGTGAGGAGCTTAGACATCCAGAAGGAGCTCGGAGTAGAGCCGCTGCTCCTTCGTGCTGAAAGGGGTCAGTTGAGGTGGTTTGAGCATCTGATCAGGATCCTCCTGGGCGCCTCCTGTTAGAGGTGGTCCAGGCATGTCCCACTGGTAGGAGGCCCCGGGGCAGACCCAGAACACACTGGAGTGATTACATATCTCATCTGGCCTTGGGGTCCCCCAGGAGGAACTGGAAAGCGTCACTGGGGAGGGAGACGTCTGGGGTGCTTAGCTTGGCCTGCTGCCCCTGCAGCTCGGCCCCCGATAAGCAGATGAAAAACGGATAGATGGAGATAAGGTTTTGGCTTATATTTAAATCATCACAGCACTTGTTTTGTTTAACAAATCATCCAAAAGATATTAAGTTTGATATCAGAGTAGGCAAAAAAATGTGGTAAATGTTTACATTTTAGAGAAGGTAGGTCACCACAGACTGCATAAAAGAAGTGAAAGGATCCTCTGGTTCTGAAAAGTGAAGCCTAATTAGAGTGAAATAGATGACTGAGCAGGGTACACTTTAGGGCATGGCTACCTTGTGACTGACAAGTCGCTACCATGGCGGTGTCCTCAGGGTCTCAGTCAGATCTACCCCTCGCTTCCCTACAGGTCCACCCTCTCGCCCAAATACGGTCACTTCTTGCCCCCCCAAAAACAAGATGGCAATAGCTAGGGGCGCCCAGTAGCTCAGTGGGTGGAGTGGGTGTCTCATGTATAGGGGCACTGTCCTTGCCGCAGCGACCATGGCTCCTTGCTGCGTGTCATCCCCTCCCTTCTTCCCCCACTTTCATGCTTAATATATCCTTTCCAATAAGGCCAAAAGCCAAAAAATAACCTTTAAAGATAAAAAAGATGGCAACAGCCAAAGTCCCAAACTTGAGGTTTCAACATGGTAGTCAACAAACCAAGGGGTGATGTCACAGTGGTTACGTCCACTTCTTTTATAAAGCCTATATCTGCAACCAGCGAGAAATTTTGGCATTTTTACTTAAAAAGATTACTTTATTTATAATCAAAATGGCTGCCAATTCATTTCCTCTCAGTCGATCAGCTCTGCCTGTGAAGGTAATTTCTCCTGGCTTTGCACAGATAGCCAACATAGCTCACAAAGCCCCTGATGATGGCTCACTGGCTTCAACTCCTGACTTCCTAATGAGGTCCGACTGAGCTGGAGCTTCATGCAAATTAACACAGGAGGCCTCGAGCTACACCGCCGTGGTGTTTATAGCCCCGGCTTTAAATCCTGCACATCTCCACGCCGAGGCCTGAGTGTCACATTTCTTGTTGGTGGATTAGCGCTCCATCCTCACATGGAGCCGTGGCCATCAGTGCCCATTAAACTGTCGGCCCCTCAATGGAGGTTTGTGCCCCTCCAGTCTGATTTACAACCCTGATTCAGAACTTCCCTGACAGTTCCCTCTCTTCAGCCCCCATCTGACCACAGAGGTGTAACTGTGGACCATCTGCTAACGGATCGTTGCTTTCTGTGTCTTTTACTACGGCTGCCTGCAACTAATGATTACTTTTGTTATCAGTGAATCTCCAGTTGTTTTCTCCATTAGTTTTGTCTATAAAATGTCTAAAATTGTCCCAAAACACAAGATGCATTCACGTAAAAAAATGTTTATATATACATAACAAGCATGTGCACAGAGCAGAACATCTTTACATTTATATACAATTCAATTCTAAATTATGCATCAAAATAAAAGACACCTTAAAGAAAAGCTGCAAGCTGAGCGTTGATAGTGATAGTTAATTATAAAGGCGATATCGACTGATACCGATGACGTGCAGATATTATTGTTTATCCCTAGAAATAACATATTGTGCTTAAAAGTCTTTAAATTGTTTGCGTTGTCCAACTAACAGTCTAAAACACAAAGATTTTAAATTTACTATTTACCACATAAGAAACGCTTGAATTGGGAAGTCTTAACCTGGTAGTATATGTTTGTTTTTTTTGCCAGAAAAATGGAAAATGATTATTCAATTAGCAAAATGGTCGCTTATTATTTTTGTTGATTAACTAATCGATTAATAGACTCAAAGTTTCATCTGTAAAAACTGCTTATCATAGTTTCCCAGAGCCCAGTATGACTAAAAATAACCTGTTGTCCGACCGACCAAAATGTCCAAAACCCAAATTTATTCAGTTCATTATCCTATCTATAGAAACCTAAAGCCTCCTCCTTTGAAGCTGAGAAGCTGAAACCAGAGACTTTTTGGCAGCAGATTAATCACTGGCAGTTAATTTTCTGTCAGGTTGATCAACTAGTCTTTCCAGCTCCGATCTTTTTTAGGTTTGCATAATAATCTTTGTTTTCCGGGTTTGAAGGATTTCCTGTTGTCATCTTTATGTAATCAGGGCAGGAGGATCTGCATGTGTTTGAAAAGAGGCGTGACATCCTCTTTTACATGTTGTTTGAATTTCAAATCAGTCACATGTGCCGGTCCAGTCGGCCTGTAGGAGTTCGTCTCCTCAGTTAGTTTCCAGGCAAGTTTCCCTCCATTAGGACGCATGTTTTATTGCCTCCTGACTCCTTTATGTCCACATTAGCGCTGAGGTTTTTGAGTTTGTGAAGATCCTCACTTGAGGGGAAAGTGGACGGCAGAGGGGGATGACAATAGGCCTTTTATGTTGAGAGTTATCCTCATTCCCTTGTGTTGGCTCCAGGGGACCATGTGACCGGCTCTCATTCAGGTCATGTCAGCCTGCTCAGCCTTTGACCCTCTTAGAAGAGGAGCTTGTCCCTCAATGTCCCATTCATGCAATACAGATGTCTGTGTGCGTTAATGTCTGACACATCGGAGGTATGACGACCTCCTGACAGGCCTTCGTTCAACGGATGTGAGTGGTTAACTGCTCCTCTGCTACGCCTGTGACAGTAAGACTGAGTCATACATGTGGTGATAAAAGGATCTTAAATCAATACTGAACAGCATAAACGAACATAGAAACAGTTTTTCCTTTTTCCTGTTTCCAGATTTTTCTGCTCATTTTCAATTTGCTTTTGAGGTGGAAAAGTTGGTGTGTAGTTGAAAGTGAAATGTGTGAAATTGCAGTGGAAATGGACGTGTGACCCTGACGTCACTCAGGCTTCCACTGAAGAAGCAAAAAATGTTTCAGGAAACTGAAACATTCCTCTGATTATTACGTGCCGTATTTCCATCAGGTTTTCCACCTTCGAAGATGGTTTTTTATTACGCCATCTTCCTCATTAGTTTATTGACATATCACTGAAGAATTACTGCCACCAACTGTTTATCTTGATTAACCCAACTCCAAATTTTCATCAGTAGAGGAGCTAATTATTTCACACTGATTAGCAATTTCCCAGCCGAGTTGTATATTTTATACGTATCAATGTTTCCAAAGTGATGTAATTGCAAGCTGACTATGTCATCAGGGATTGGAGGGGGTGGTGGATGGTATGACGCTGAGGCAAAATGTCTGCCAAGCTGTTCGAGAACAACAAAACAGGTTGTTTTTTAGCAAGTCATCTCTGCGTTTCCAGCGGCTTTTTAGTCACCAAATTTTTGTGTTTTTAACTAAGACATGGCTGTTTCCAACCAGGATAACGTCATGAAAAGCAGTTACTTTCTACCAAGACATCACTGCATTTCCTGCAAGGGTAGTGTCACCAGAGTGGTTGTTTTTTATCAAAACATTGCTGTGTTTCCTGCCGGGATAGTGCCACAAAAAGTGGCCGTTTTTTACCCAAACATTGCTGCATTTCTGCCAGGATAGTGCCATGAAAAGTGATTGCTTTGTACCAAGACATTGCCACATTTACTGCTGGGATAGTGCCACAAAAAGTGTTCGTTTTTTTTACGGAGACATTGCTGCATTCCCTGCCAGGACAGTGTCACCAGAGTGGTTGTTTTTTTTTACCAAAACACAGCTGTGTGTCCTGCCAGGATAGTGTTGCGGAAAGCTGTTGCTTTTTACGGAAACATTGCTGCAGTTCCCATCAGGATAGTGCCATGAAAGTGGTTGTTTTGTACCAAGACATTGCCACATTTCGTGCCAGGATAGTTTCACAAAAATTGGATTTTTAAGCCAAAACGTGATCTTTCCCTCACCATACTGAAGTGTTTTTTGTGCCTAAACATGACCACAAGTTGATCACACTGCCTTGAAATGTAAAGAAACTACCACATTATGTTTAACATACAGTGCCAACATTTATTCTGATTATTCGGTTGCATTTTCCTTTGCAGATTTTCTGGAAACTTTAAAAATGTGTGCTTCATTTGTATGTCGACCTGTCAGTGATGATAACCGTCTGTTAAAAGATCCTTTCCTAACATGTTTTCAGTGGAAGAGATGGAGGATAAAATCTTCAGTCCTGGCTCTGTGCAAAATATATTACATTTCTCCTTAAAGGTCAAAACTTGACAAGACTAAAAAGTCAAGTCAATTTAGCCCAATATCACAAATTAGCCTCAAGGAGCTCTAAAGGTCTGTAACCGTAGAGCCTCTATTCAGATCAGGGACAACTCCCCATAGAAATCCTTTAATGGGGAAATAAATGGAAGAAACATCAAGAAGAGCAACAGAAAAGACCGATTTAGTGAAAAAGTTAAGTATCAAAGGCCCTCTTTGTGTTTCTCTGGACAGTAGCCAAGTGTCCATTCAAATTCAGTGCAAATGTTATGCAAATATCAAGAAAATCAGCAAAAGAAAAAGTAAATTAATGCACATTTTAAACCCAAGACTGTTATGTGAATATTAGTTGGGTCATCAAGATAAACAGTTGGTGGAGCTAATTTTCCAATTGGGCACCCGACTGTTAAAAACCACATATCTTTTAGTGTTAATTGAAGCAGTGATGTTCACATGCAGGTTCTCTTTTCCCAGCCACTAGGTGGACACAGATTAGAGGCCTGGTGATGAGGACAGGCTGGGCAGGGCGGACCATATGTGTTCAGTAATAAGAGGATAAATTCTCACCGGACACAGGCTCTTTGATCTGGGTGATTTTTGATGTGAAGCTCAGAGTCTGTCGTGTGTTTGTTCTTTGATGTGGTCCAGTCTTGATGACCTGTGCGGTATTTTGTCTTGGGGGCTTCCCCCTGATTTTCCATGTTGTATTTATCTGTGTCTTTTTGTTTGAAAGCAGAGCTCCCCTTCTCTCATTTCAGAAGTATTCAGATCCTTTACTGAAGTAAAAGTACTGATGCCACAGTGTGAAAATACTTCACTGCAACTAAACGTCCAACATTCAGAACCTTAAGTAAAATTATGTTGGTGTTATTAGCTAAAAAGTTTGAAAATTAAAAGTACTCATTGTGCTTTAACCCATTGTTTTACTGTTTATATATGTTGATTTTACAGACGCTTGGTCAGTGGCCCTTAACGTCAAAGTATGACGCACGAGGTAACCCTCCTGCCTCAGTTTGGACACTCAGGGACAGCGTGTCAATGTACGCTCATTACACACTTTGTCTCTTTTCAAAGTAAACTTCCGTTTTCATAGGAAATGTACAGTTTATTGGTGTTAAATGTATAAAGTCCTTTAAAAATAAACTTAGAACATAGGTATGAGACAGCTGTGGTTCAGGATGTTGAGCGGGTTCTCCACTAATAGGAAGTTTGGAGGTTCGATCCTCGGCTCCTGCAGTCCACATGTCAAGGTATCCTTGGGCAACATACTGAACCCCAAATTGACCCTGATGGCTGTGCCATCGGTGTGTGAGTGTGTCTAAGCTGAGTTGCAGGTGGCACCATGTATAATAGCCTCAGCCACCACTGTGTGAATGTGTGTATGAATGTAACATGTAGTGTTAAAGTGCTTTGGGTGGTTGGAAGACTAGACTAGGCACCAAACAAGTGCAGGTTCATTTATTGTTTACCAGGAAAGAAACTTTGTGTTTAGATGTACTTCTTTAAGTTTAGTGAACATAAGCACAAAGTTAGGTTTTGAAAAAAAAACATGGTTTGGCTTAAAGTAAGTGCACTTTTTACTTACGTATTATAACATCACGTAACATTCATCACCATCAATTACTCGATCATTTATTTATCACAATGTACATCTCCAGTGAAATGTGATTCCGACAGCTCCTTCAGCTTCTGCTCTGTAATTTAGTCCTTTTTGTGTCTTCTTACATTGTTGGTTCCTCAACAAGATGGCTGCATGGTTGTTCCTCATGAACACGTGCAGCACCACTCTGCAGACGCCTCTGAACGGCATAAAGCTGTTAGTACGTTTACATGACGTTAGAGAAAATCGATTTATTGTGTCAGTCCGACTAAAACCTGACTTTTAAAATACATGTAAACATGTTAGTCTGACTGAAATCATACCAAATCAAATTTCTCAAAGTCGGACTAACACACCTAAGTAGTACGATATGGAGTCGAATTCCTCCTGCATGTATACAGTCAGTGGGACCCAAACTTGCTGAGGCGCTCTGCACATGCTCCACAGTATCCGCCCAAGCTTGGACCTGGAAGTTGAATAGCATTAAATGCGTAAGAGAAGACGAAGCCGCTAACAAAATGGTGAAATCTACATCCAGAGCCGTGCATTTTTTGACAGACGAGGAGACACAGGTAATGCTGTGTCAGCTGAAAGAGTCAAAAATTTTAAAATACATGGATGGGAGGAAAACACGGAAAGGCGACCTGCTCAAAAAGAACAGCTGGACAACTGGATTTAAAAGGACGCTAGCTAACCGTAGCTGACTTGTTTGTGGATTGTTTGCTCTGTGACGTAATAGGTCAACCAGAAAACGGTCCAATACTAACAAGTTGAAAGAGGGCATATCTCCACCTGTCGTAGAGGAGTCAGACATACTTCCATCAATAAATTCCCCTCCTGTGTTTGTATACTGGGACAAGGACAGTAGTCCAGTTAAATGGCCTAGTTGAGCTGTAACTGTAGCTCAACTTAACTCTGCATGTGAAGGTACTGACTGATCCACAGCAGGAACAGGACAGCACCTCACATTCCCACTGTCACACCAGTCCTTATTCACCGTAAAGCACTAGCATCAAAATAGCTCAACTGACTCTTAGTTTCAGAGGGAAACAAACAGCAGTCTCCTGGTGAAAGTCTGGAGTTTGTTTGACCCAGTCTTCTCCCCGGCCTCCCGCCCTGTTTGGACTTTCTCACTCTTTATACTACAGTTGTTATCCGGAGCGTCAACAAATGCTGCAGCCTGGGGCATTTCATACGGCTGCTAAAGACACACCAAGCCAAGGGACAGCCGTTGGTCAACGTTTGGTCGTCGGAGAGCGTCCACAGCCTTTGTCTCTGCAGCATGTTCTGCACTGTTGGCCCTTGTCAGCTTTTTTTCTACTAATTCAGCAGGTTGAATCGGCGGATGTGGAGCCTGTTGGTGAATAAATTCACTCTGATTGGGAGTTCAGCTCAGCGCACGAGAAGAGAAAGGGAAGTGAGGACAGTAAACAAACAGCTAAAGTCGAGGGAGTGAGACCCAAAGAAACTTATTATATAACATAAGATTATTTTTCTTTAGCCATGTAGCTGACGACCACCGTCTCCTGGTATAGAACGTTATTTCCTCTCATGCAGGCACAGAACGTACACGCTGTTTGGCTTTTATTGTCGCTAGTTCTCTGACGTCAGTTAGGTGTGTTCGGACCTAAAGGGTGCCTCTGTGCGTCGGTGTCTGACGCTGACAGGCCACCAACCAAGCGTCAGTTTGTGATGAGTTACATTTTTACTACTGTAGATGTTTGAGGTTGTGCTAATCTCATATCTCTAGAAAGTCAACTTTTCATGGTGTTGGAAAAACAGCCATTATCAGCATTGTGACGATTCATTTTCCAGCTGATCCAAGAGGGTTTTTGAAGAGTTTATTTCAGTTGAGGAGAATTTCCTCAACACATAAAGAAACACATGGAGATACGTGGCTTTAACTGGACAGGAAGGGGTGAAAAGTGTCATCTGAAAAGTAACTGTCAGACAAATGTAGTGGAGTAAAAAGTAAAATATTTGCCTCCAAAATGTAGTAAAGTAGAATAAGGTTGCATAAAAAGGAAAGATTCACATATAGCACAAATACATTAAATGTATATTTAAATACAGCACTCATGTAAATGTGCTTAATTTATTCCATCACTGCATTTCAGACATAGAAGTTCTGCCGTGAATCTGGGGCACGTGTGGACTCGCCAAACTGGCTAGACTGTTTTGGTCAAATCTAAATGACAATAGCTTGAAACAACTGACATTCATGCGAGCACCCCGAGGCGCTGGATTTTGACTATAGGAGGTCTGTTGTGGGGGCAAAGTCGATTCAGGTCAGGTCTCTTGTCGACTCAATTAGGGTCAAATTGAGAAAGCTCAACTTTGAAATGAGCACGTATGGATCTGCTGTTTTTAAAGAATAGTTTGCAGAGGCAGTCGTCGGGATGTTTTGCCTTCCATTATGACTTTATTGTATTATCCTCCCACACTCAAGTCATGAATCCTGTGTTGTCCTCCTCCTGTTGTTGTTGCCTTGGCGCCCAGTCATTTTGTCATCAGACTCGGTTTAGTGTGTCTGGTATGTCTGAGGATGATGTGGCTTCATTAACAAGGAGAGCGGATGAGTCAGACAGGGTGAGAACCTGCAGATGAACCCACACTGAGACACTCCTTTCGAAAGCAAAGTTCAGTTGAAACATGCTGCTGCTGTGATATTCATTCAGAAAAATCACAGTGTGAGAGAGTAACCATATTAGAGATCGTCGGTTAATCGATTGGTTGATTGATGAGATGAATCTGGAGCCGTTTAGTTAAATAATTTCAGTCATTTTTTTTAATCAAAAATGTTAAATATTTCTTGTTTCAGCTTCTCAGATGTGAAGATTTAATGTTTTTCTTTGTTTTAAATGCTTGTGAACTTAATATCTTTCAGTTTTGGACAAAACAAGCAATCTGAGTGAGTCAAGTTGGGCAGTTTTCTAAAGCTGAAAAGTTTAGTCGATAATCAACAACCATTTTTATAATATTTTTAAGGCAAAAAATACCAAATATTCACTAGAACTAGCTCATTAATTTAAATGTTTTATTTTATGTCATAGTAATTAGAGTATCTGTTGTTTTGGACTGTCAGTTGAACAAAACAAGCTTTAACAAGAGGTTTTATTTACTATTTCCTGACATTTATAGGCCAAACAATAAATAAATCAACATACAAAATAAACAGCTGATTAATCCTGGGCTGCGACTGAAGATTATTTTCAGTCTAATCGATATTTTTTATGTCTAGAAAATGTCAGAAAATAGAGAAAGGTGCCAGCTATAACAGAGCAGGAAATAATTTGAATTTTGGCTTACAAAATAACTTAAACCATAAATTGATTCTCAAAATGGTTGCCAATTACTTTTCTGTCAATTGATTAACCGACTAATAGTTGCAGCCTTAAAATGTTTGCATCCTTTTGTGTTGCAAATATGACTTAAATTTGGTAGTTTCAGCTTCTTAAACGTGAAAATTTTTGCTTTTTACTTAATGCCACTAAAGCCGGACCAGTCCTTGATGTTTGAGTGCGCAGTAGTGTTTCTCCCACTGGCCCTGCCCCCAGATTTCTGCTTGGCTCATAGACATTTGCAAATCGCTTCTTTTCAGCTTGAGAAAAGTTTTTCAAATATAAAACCTCCATGGATCAAAAATTCATAAAAGATGGAGTCATAATTGACCAGACATCTCTTTTATAGTGGTGGTCCACTGGGCTGCAGGGGATTTTTTTCTCTGCAATACCAGGAGTGGCCACTAGGGGAAAAACTGGAAGCGGTGCCGAGCTGCTCTCCTGGGGGCCTGGTATAGAGTGTGCCAGGGCTGACATCAAAACCCGGAAGTTTAGCATCGCGCTGGTTCCCGGAAGAGAAAGTGAATGTGATTTTTGCATTGCGTTTTGGATTATGTCAGAAAATAAGCTCTGTGGCTAACACAAGTTTATGATACTTACAGGTTTTGTTCAGCGAGATAATCTTCACATATGAACACCTTTCATACCGCATTTGAAGCTTAAATGCGATCGCCAGAAGTAAAAAGCTAACGTTAGGCTTTAACGGACTACATGACTACTCCACGGTCGCATGACTCTTGACGTCACCGCCACTAAGCTTTCAACTGATTTCGGCCGCTTTATTTTAAAAACATTGTATAATGGGGAAATCGGACTGTTTAAGCTAAATAAGAAGCTGTAATGGCGGACTGCCAGCACTCTCGCCTCTCGCCTGGTGATGACGTTTAATGTCCCCGACAGGGTTTGTAGTCGTATTGAGCAACTTGTTAGCAACCGCCTTTTTTACGACACGTAAAAGCTTCAAAATTCACAAGTAGGGTATTTACTGACGTGTTTTATGTCGTTGAACAAAACCTGAAACTCGCTTAAGCTTTTGTTAACCACAGACCTTATTTGAGGCATTTTACCAAAATCCCATTCAAAAAACGTATTGACTTTTAGACGAGAGAACCGGAAGTGCTAAAAGCGCTAACGGAGTTCCGGGTTTACTGGCACACTCTATAGCATCCTCAAATAAGAAAGACCCTGCCACCGCTTTTCTGCCAAATAAAAACACCATGTGGACACACACTCTTAGATTTGTTTTTATTGATTGTGAATTTTTACAGTGCAAAAAAATCCGACTCAGCGGCAGCGCCCTTTGGTGGCTAAACTATGACATGGCGTTATTGTTTACAAACAAGCCAATATACACTAATACCAATATGTCTGCAGTTAGGTAATATTGGCTGATATATTGATGTAGCTCTATTTGTCACATATGTTAATTCAATATCTTTAGTTTTAGGAAATATTCACTGTCAGCCGTCACTGTTTTCTATCATTTAATCCACCAATCGATCAATAACAGATATAATCGTTAGCTGCAGCCCTGTATCTCCTGTGAGTTTCCTCTTCCTCAGTGCAGTCTCACAGGACTCAGTCAAACACTCATCACCACTGTGATTGAGAAAGACAATCCTCTTAGCTCAGAGCCTGTTTTCTTTCTAGGGCACACTGAATGGCTCTTTGCAGAAGTCCTGTCAGTTCAGCCCGGCTGTCGGATATCCTCTCTCTGTTAAGTTCCTTTGTCCGCTACATGGTAGGGTCTCCTTTTTGAAACACAACCCCCCTCTCCACCTCTTTATGGGCCTGAGCCGGCAGCTGCAGGGTTAATGTTTAGCAGCAGCAGCAGCAGCAGCAGCAGAGAGAGGCAGGAGTTGTAGGAGGAGGAGGAGGAGGAGGGGAGAAGGAGAGCGGCAGTGAGGTGGGGGCTGGTCCACAGCTGTTGTAGTAGGCAGGGTCTATTGGGGTAGGAAGCCTGCCTCACTCGCCCTGGAACAATGGGAGACATGGCAGCCTCTGCAGACAGCACAGGCACACACACAATGCACATGCCCAAGGACAGGCCTTTGCTGTAGCTGTAGCGTTAGAGGAAACCGGCTTCCTCGTCCACGCTCGCAGGGTGACGGCACTTTGAACGAGGAGGAAAATAATCTCCTCGGCAGCCGGAAAACAGAAATGTAAGGTTGTGGCCTTTCTGTCGCTCTGTCTCTTTTTTTCTTCTGGTGCCTTTACGTTTGATTCTGCTGTGAGGAGATCTGTGGATGTGCTGACTGGATGACTGAGAAGGCAGCAGGAGGAAGGTGAGGTGACCCAAAATGTGTACTTGACAGAGGGGGGGGTGGGTGTAAATATATGAATACTGATTTGATTTTTACAGCTGACAAGGTGTTTTGGGTTTTTTTCGCCGTGTCTTCATGTTGTGAAGTGTCAAAACAATGCAGATATTTTTACTTGTATGAGATTTAAGTGATGTGACAGAGAGGAAGCACATGTTTTTTGAGGTTTAATGTTGTTGACTTGAAATGAATGGACTCTTTATGTGTTCAACCTTAACATCCGTTGGTTAGCTCGCATTTTAGGAGCTCTGTCACCACACAGTGTCTTTTTAATTTTGGCCAAACCAGCACAGAATCATGTCGGATTGTTTTGGTTGCAGCAAACAATGTGTCATAAATCTGCCAAATGTGTACAGTAGTTGGTGGTGGTGTTGGTGGTGGTGTTGGTGGTGGATAGCGCAGCCTAAATGTTGTGTGATGAAACTGTTGTATCAGAGATGGAGGAGCCCAGGATGTGTTTCCTCTCTGGGTGTGGAGGTCGCCTGGCACAGATTTTAAGAAGGTTCCCTGCGTTGAGTTTGATTGCTCTCAGACATACATGGCGCACGTCCAACCTTTCAGGCCTTTTGGGAAAGGGAGCTCCCTTCCCCTCCTCCATCCTCCCTCCCCCACCGCCTCCGCTCCTCATCCCAAATATTGCTTGTGCGCGATTCGTCTCGGTTCCTTATAGCCAAACATCAGACAGGAAGCAGCGCAGAGGGAGCTCCCCCAGCCTGATTCTGTCTCACCCACATTCCCTCCTCCTCCTCTTTGATATTTATCTGCATCTGTATTAATGATGCAGACAATCGCGTGGTAATGGTGTGTCTGCACATGAAAAAACAGCCCGACTTTGGCCTACATTTTTAGTCTTCCCCAATCTTGTTTAATTCCACCATGTGAGGATTTAGGTTTTTGTCACATTGTTTACATCTCCCGCCTACACACTTTGCCTACACAGCAAGAACTTCAATCTGCGCCTTCGCTCTGATTGGCAGATGGAAAGGGTGGTGTTTGACATATCCTGAGACGGCCTTGCCTATGCCAAATCCCCAAGAGTGCGACTGACATGATTTAAGAAGCTTTTGTGCATTTCTTCTCTCTGCTTCGGCTGAGTCGCCTTTGAAATTTTTTTTTTTTCCTGCTGCCCTCATTCCATGAATCTCATCTGCCACATCCTCCTCTGCAGCATCTCAACCAAACCGTTTTGAAAATTTGATTCAATATTTCATCGTCTTCTCAGCGTCCAGTCGCAAAAATCAAACTCCGTCCTCGGTAAATAAATACTGGAGATGAGCAGCCGCCGAGGTCTCACGCGCTTTTTTATCTCTGAGCTCTGCCATCTTTGTGATCTCGCTCTCATGACACAGATCACAGATCACGGTCGGCTCCTGTGCCCAGGACCAGGTGCACCGAGGAGGACACTGCGAGACCACATGATCTGCTCCTGCTCTATTAAAACCCAGATTGAGAGGGCAGATGCTCAACACCTCTAATCCCATTCAGTTTGACGAGATCTAAAAGGATCAGGCCGTGTTACCCTTTTAGAAATGAAGAGTTAATGCTGCGGCTTGGCGTCTAAACATATCTGAAGTGATCAGACAAAACGCCTGCTGAAGAGACGCTGCAGCAGACGGAGTGCTCCATTTAGGTTCTAAATAAAACAAGGATGCACAAATTTATCGGCCGCACATCGGCATCAGCAGATATTCGCCTTGTTGACTAACACCTGCCTATTGATGTTTGTCTGTTTTGTCGCATCAACTTTGCGCAGGCTAGAAAGCAGAGCTCGAGGCTAACGCCGTCCCGTCATGCCAGGGACAATAGAAAGCATGTTTCAGACGAGCAGAGATCTTCCTTGGGATGGCGTCTAGATATATCTGAAGTGATATGACAAAATGTTGAGTGAAGAGACGCTGCAGCAGACATAGCGTCCCTTTTAGGCTTTAAATGGAATAGGGATGCACAAATTTATCGTCTAGATATCAGTACCGGTCGATATTTGCCTTGTTGACTACCACCGGCTATCGCAAATAAGGTGGCATTCGCGGATGTTTGTCTGTTGTGTCAAGTTTGTCTGTTGTGTCACATCAATTTTGTGCAGACTAAAAAGCAGAGCTCGAGACTAACGCTGTCCCGTCGTCCTGGGGACAATGGAAAACATGTTTGGGATGAACACAGATCTTTTCCTGGGCCTCCATCGTGACAAAAGGACGCAGTTAACTTACTATCGAAGCGTCAGGAAACACACCTTATTGTTTACCTGATAATGTGACACTGTGAATGCAGCCGTTGGCCACAACAAACTGCTCACAGAGGTTGCATGGAGTTACATTATGATGCGTTCAAGCTCTATTCAGTAAAAATAAGTATTGGACGAAGGTAAACTCTCATGATGTGTTTAAATGTGATCTTGTAAAATAAGATTGTGGCAAGAAACTTAAATAAATACAGTTGTTTGAAGGAGAAACTTCACAGGAATATAAAATAGATATTAGAGAGGGAATTATGACATATATTTATATATAGTTCATAAATGTGTATGACTGAATTTGTGCTCATTCAAAGGTAACGAAGGGGTGAATGATTTCTTTGTTTCCCTGGCAAAAAAGGGTTAATAAATAACAACAACAACAGAAAACATCAGTATCAGCTGCTGCCAAATTATCATTTTTAAACATTGGTATCAGCCCAGATTTCGATGCATCCCTAAAATAAAACCGTTATAGAAAGTAGAGATAATTAACAGTGGACTGTGTTAATGGGGAATCCCACATGAAACTGGAAACTAAAAAAAAAATCATTGTGTGGCACTCAGTGTGTAAAGTCCTGCGTTATCAGAAAGACATAAAAGGGGAGTTCTTAATCGCTGTGTCTGCTGAATTATTCATCCATCTTTCTTTCATTACACTTTACAATGACTCAGAGATGAAAGGGAAGACGAGAGGAGGGGAGCGTGATAGAGGAGTGGGGGCTTGTGGTCTTGGTATGGCTGGCGTCTGCCGAGCGCTGGTATCTCCCGAGGGCGATACAGCGTCTTCCTCCCCTCTCGGTTTCCTGTTCACTCGCAGATCGGAGGAAAGCTGCAGCTCATAACGGAGGTGACACTGGTTTCAAACCCACCCGGTGGGCGACCCCAAAACTCCCGCCATCAAACTTCTCGAGATCTCGTTACACGCGGGCACATCCTGTTGTTTCTGTCTCATGATTCAGGGCACAAATAGGATAGGCTGAGATGTCAGGAGGTTTTTCGCCTTCTGTGCAGAAAGAAGGCTGATTTTAGTTGATTGAAATTAAAATGTGACCTTGTGTTTCTCTCCCTCAGCTCCTTGGTTTTGTTGTTGGGAGACAGAGGTGCCTGACAGGAGACTGACTCCTCTTCAAGGATCATAACGAGAGCTGAAATCACAGGTGAGAGTCGTCGTTATGTCGTCAAGTGATTATTTTGATTTTCTGTTAATCTGCAGATTCATAGGTTATTTGTGTGGACTGTGAAATGTCAGAAAAAAGATGGAAAAAAGCTCATCACAATTTCTCAAAGAAAGGTGACAATTGTTTTCGGGTTAAGAAATATTTTTTTCATTCATTCAATCTGCCCGTTGTTTTATTGATCGTCAGAATAGTTGAAGTTTCTCAGAGTGCCCAAGCTCACAAAGAGCCCAAACCCAAAAATATTCAATTTGAAAATGATATATAATAGAGGAAAGCAGAGAATTCTTACATTTCAGAAGCTGGAACCAGAGAATGTATTAATTTAAAAATTCTTTAATTGTCTTCATTGATTATCAAAAGTTGAGATTAATTTTCTGTCGATCACTTAATAGAATAATCGACAAACTGTTTCTGCTCTAAAAAGTTTGGAAAGCAGCAAATTGTCACGACTAAGAAGCTGGAACTTTATTTTTATAATACCTTAAATCATTAATCAGTTATCAAAGCAGTAGCTGGTCAGTCCTCTGAAATTTGACTGTAATTAATCGACTCTTTGCCATTTCCTTTTCTAAAAATAAAAAAGCACGTTCTGTCTCAGAGATAAAACACCCATAAACAGTTAAACTGACCTTTGCAGAAGTGGCTGCTGGGTAATTTGTTTAAAGGACACCATGGATATTTATTTACAGCAGATGACACGTTAGTTTTCCTCTGGTGTCAAGTTGCTCTTTATTTGTTTGCTGATGAATGCTCACCAGTGTCCCCGCAGCTCTCGGCCCTCGTGCACAGGTATCCATTCGAGAACAAAAGCAGCACATGCTCTGTTGGCTCGGAGGCGAACACATGATCCTCTCTGTGTTGTTCAGTGATTGGACCTTTAAGCTGCGAGCGCTCAGCCTCGCTGCTCTTTGTTTACACTTGGCAACGTCGCATTTAGTGGCTGTGTTTTTGAGAAGGCTGGATTTTCAAGAACAAAACAAAAAGCTTTGCGCTGGCTTTGACCTCCAGTCTTATCTGTTTACTGCTTTTTGTCTCCTTCCTTTTATATCATCTATCACAGCTTCTCTTGTATGCTCTGATATATTTCTTCATTTTTATAGTCGGAGAAAACAAACACTTTTATGGCTCCATACTTGAACATGTTCTGTAGATTAAACATGATTGATGTTTGTCAGCGGGTGTTACACTTGCACTCCCCCTGTGATGGTATCTTATGAACAGGGCTCCAACTAATGATTGTTTTCACTATTTACTGAACTGATGATTATTTTCTTAATTATTTGATAAATTCTTTGGTCGAGAAACTGCCAGAAGACTGAAAAATGCTCCCATGTTCCAAGATAATGACTCCAGCAGTCCAAAACTCAAACATACTGAGTGCACTATCTCATATCACAAAGAAAAACTTTAATATGTCACATTTCAGAAGCTGGAATCAGCAGATATTTGCTTGAAAAATAACTAAAATTATTATTAAAATAGTTGCAGATTAATTTTCTGTCTGTTGACTGATCATTGAATCGACTAACCGTTGAAGCTCTACCCATGACGCCATTCTATTTGTTGCTAAATTAGTTTCTCATCCTGATCTTTTGTGTGTCTGCCTGTAGTTTTTTAAATTTCACCTCATTTCGGATTTTTCTGTCTTAAAGGTGCAGTATTGTCCACACTGTGTGTTTTAAAGTGACACTTTCATAAAGCTTGTGGACTCACAAGAAAGATTTAAAGACCACACTTTGTAAAATTCAGTGCAGCAGAGGCTGAGATATTGTGACATTTAGTCTCTAGTATGGGGGGAAAAACACTGGATCCTACGTTTCCCATAATGCAACTGGATAGTGTCTTTCATGAAACCCTTCCTGCATCCTTAATGCCCGCTTCTCTCGAGCTCCACACCTCCAGTTTGTTACACAGACTTTCCGGTAACAATCCTAAAACTTGAGGCCGAGTTGAGAAACCCCCATGATGACATCGCCCTGACATCACCATGACATCATCAGGGTTATTTTTGTCAGGCATCTTAAAGCTCCCTTCAGAGCCTCAGAAGACATATTTTATTATACAACAGTTTTCACAGATAGTAGTTTCACAGAAGTAAACTAATCTTCAAACAGACATGAGGACATTTGATCCTTTATATGATCATTTCCTCATGAAGACAAATGTCCTCTGAATGATGCATCAGTCTGTAGTGGAGACATTAAATAATGACTCTGCTGGCAGTGGTGTAATGTCACTGAGTACACACAAGTGCTGTACTTAAATACAAATATTAAGTGCCACTTTCTACGTCACTACATTTCATAGGGAAATATTGTAATTTTACTCTCTATCTAGTCACTTTACATGATGAGAGCTTATAAAATAAGATGCTTTGTTACAGAGGAAGGAGCTGAAACACTTTTAGTAACCATTGAAAGGAACAGTTAGGGGGAGTTAGCGGCATCTAGCAGTGAGAATTGCGGATTGCAACCAGCTGAAACTTCTCCTGGTTAGAATTCCTTCTGTGATCATAGTTTAGGAGGTTTTCACCAGGAGCTGAATTATCCACAGAGGTCTCTCCCTCTCCAAAAAAACAGACCAGGTGATTAAAACTGGTAAACACTGAATAAAGCAGTTTCACATTTTAAAAAATCAGTGTTTTCCCACACTGCTCATGGCAGAGGGGCTTCTAACTACGGCCAACACAAAAATATGAATGTCCCTATCTAGAGTCAGTGTTTGGTTTGTCCAGAGTTTCATATTTGACAAGCTGACACCAGTGAATTTCAGGCAGATTTACTTTAAAAGTTACTTAAAGGTACTAGGGGTGGGAATCCCTAGGCACCTCACGATTCGATTCAATTCTGATTCTGAGGGCAGCGATTTCAATTAAAAAACGATTCTCGATTATAAAAAGAGCCAATAAGAAAATTTACACTACATATTGAAAAACATTATTGTAATAAAGCTGGGAATACATATCCAGTGCATACAAACTGTATTACTTACTGTGGTTGAGATGACTACACTCCACCAGTCTCCTCCGGTCCATCCTCCTCATCCACAAATCTCAACGGGACTCTCCAGTCCCTCGTCGACCTCCTCGACATTCCTCCTCCAGTATTTACAAAACTATAAGTTACTATAACTATCTATGAGCTATAAAAACACGAACTATTGCAAAAAAGACAAACTATGGCGAAATCACGACGAAAACACGGCATTAAAAAAACTCAAAAGCTCTCAAAAAACCACAAATACTACTATTTACAACACTAAATATTATTTACAAAGAAAACGCCACCCAAACTCCACTAAAACCCACAAAACTCCGCTAAGACACTGCTAAATCACTCCAACTTGCACTCTCCTCGTCAGCTGTCACTCTCCACCTGCTGTGCTCACTTCCCTCCCCTCCTTCACAGGCAATGACGTAATGTACCGTATATACTGGAAAGCTCAGCTTCTCAGCTTTGAGAATCAGTTGGAATTACGTTGATAGCGTGAATGGTCGAGGAGTTACGGTAATTTGAAAAATAAATACAAAATTAAAATCGATTATGAGTTTTCCACATCGATGCTTGCATCGTTCAAGACAGGATCTCGATGCATCTAAAAATCATTTTTTCCCCGCGCCTAAAAGGTACAGTGTGTAACGTTTAGGGGGATTAAGTGGTACTAGCGGTGAGGATTGCAGATTGCAGCCATCTGAAATGTCTCCCGGTTAGAATTCCTTCAGTGTGCATTGTTCAGGAGGTTATAACCAGATGCTGAATCATCCACAGAGGTCTCTTCCTCTAAAACAGTTTCACGTTACAAATCAGTGTATCTGCGACACTTTTTGGCATGTCGGTGACTGGCAGCCTGCCCACCACCTGCTAATGTGTGCTCTCCTTTTGTCTCTAAATACGTTCAGGAGGTTTTTACTGGGAGCTGAATGAGCAGAGGTCTCTTCTTCTCCAGAACAAACGGGCCAGGTGATATAAACTGGTAAAAACACTGAATAATGCAGTTTCGTGTTTATAAAAAAGAAAAAAAGAATCATTCATTGCAGACGGGCTTCTAACTATTGAGGACAACATAAAAATGCGAATGTCCCTTTCTAGAGCCAGTGTTTGGTTTGTCTGCTCTGCGCTACTGTAGAAACATGGTGGTGAACCCGCTCCCTATGTAGATATAAACAGCTCATTCTAAGGAAGCAAAAACACAAGTCCTATTTTCAGGTGATTATACATGACAGAAAACACATTATATTCAGTCTCTGCACATATATCCCCCTGAATCCTACACACTGGACCTTTAAGGTACTTTTCATGCAGAAATGCCAAAACATCACATGACTTAAGCTTCTCAAATGCGATGATTTACTGCTTTCCCCTTGTAATTATTTTTATAATTTTAGTTTTGTTTTGCATTTTCAGAAGTGTTACAAACCACAATGTATCCACTTGTCAAGAAAATACTCATCAGATTAATCCACAGCAGCCTCATCAAGAGGAGCTCCACCTACAACAGCAAAATCCTGCTTTTACATTAATGCATGAGTAATAATTATCGAGAGACAACAGCTTCATACATTATACCTGTGACTACGCTGTCGTGCTGTCACTTGCAGTGTAGTAATCTTCACAGTTTTGTATCAGTACTTTTACTTTAAGCAAAGGACCTGAGCACCTCCTCCTCCACTCAGCAGCTCAGTGCAGTGTGCAGAGCAGCAGCATTAACTCTCTTTGCATTCCCCTCGTGGCTTCTCTCTGACAGCGCCAGCGGCTGTAAGTCTGCCAGCAGAGCTCTGTGGAAGGAGCTCCCTGGCACTGCAGCCCCACTGGGACACATTGACCCTCTCCTCTGCCCCGTCAATGAGCCTCTGTGTGCTCAGTCACAGGCTCCCAGTCCACCACCATGATGACAATACTGCAGTTTACAAAGCAGCCGGCAGCTCTGCCTCCCTCTGCCTCTTCAGAGGATTTAAAGTCAGATGTAAAGACGAGGCGAGTGTATTCGTAAAGCAACTTAAGTGCTGTAAGACACAGATAAGAAAAGGCATTAAGAAAAGATATAAATGAAACACAAGACTATATAAAAAGACATAAATTTGATCTTTTCTCAGTTCCTCTCACGTCATGATTTAAATGCTTTTCTTTGTGATAAATGAGAGTAATCTGAGTGTCTCTGGGTTCTGGATGGTTGGCTGGGAAAACAAACTGAAGATGTCATTTGCACTCTGGGAAATTAAAAGATGCATTTTTCACTATTTATGACAGTTTGTAGACGTTATTTGAAGAATTGTTAGTAGCAGCCGTAGATCAAACTGCACCCACGCAGACCTGATGAAGCAGATTAGCTCAGTTTTCAGTGTTAAACACTCAATAAATAATACATAAGAAAGTTTTTATTACAAACTGTACCTTAAATTGTTGCACACTTAGTATTTATTGTTATAGAGACATATTAGAAATTTGAAACCATTTTTTTTTTTATCTCCGAGTGAAGCAGCGTTTTGTTATCATGCAGCACAAACCTGGAATAACCTCCCAGATGGTGTTAGACAGCTCCGACTCTGACCACTTTTAAGTCAAAGCTAAAAACGTTCCTTTTTTACACGGCCTACTTCACCCTGTAATGACTGCAACCTTATTTTTAAACTCAATTTTAAATCATTTTAAATAATTGTTTTGTCTTTGCACCTCTTGTCTGCACTTTTGCTATTTTTAATGGTGATTTTAAA
This sequence comes from Epinephelus moara, assembly GCF_006386435.1. Taxonomy (NCBI): domain Eukaryota; kingdom Metazoa; phylum Chordata; class Actinopteri; order Perciformes; family Serranidae; genus Epinephelus; species Epinephelus moara. The sequence goes on along the minus strand of NC_065521.1, from coordinate 48,092,648 downwards.
TGTAAATCATTTAGTGATTAATTTGACCTTTTATATCTTTTTTTCAATTTACTCTTTTCTGTATGCTTTATTATGTTTTATTATAAATAAAGCTGCCTTGCTTTTAGGGGCACTAACGCAAAGCAAGTTTAGTAATGTAATAACTCTCAACAAAAGGGAATTTTAAAGTTCTGTACATAAGACACAAAAGGCATTAAGATAAGATATAAAAGAAACACAAGATTATATGAAAATAAATAAATAGGATTTAAAAGAGTAAATTAAGACTTAAAAAAAGCTCAAATAAAATAAAATAGATAAAGCAAAAGAAAAAAAGATGACAGTGAAGTGAAAGGTGTGACTAAAAATTCCCAAATTTTATTTAATAAAAGCAGAAAAGTCTTAAACTTTGATTTAATAGAACTGAGAGTTGAAGGAGGCCCCACGTTTATTGGAGGTAGTTTCAGATTTGTGCTGCAGAAAAACTGAAAGTCATTTTTTAAAGGGTCAGTTCACCTACAAATCAAAAATACACATCTTTCCTCTTGCCTGTAGTGCTATTTATCAGTCTAGATTGTTTTGGTGTGAGTTGCAGAGTGTTGGAGATATCAGCTGTAGCGATCTCTGCCTTCTCTCCAGTATAATGGAGCTAGATGGCACTCAGCTTGTGGTGCTCAAAGCGCCCAAAAAATTGTCTCTTTTCAGAAATCATGACCTGGTTACTCAAGATAATCCATAGACCTTGTTGTGAGCAGTTTCATGTAGGAACTATATTCTTTCTACCGAACTACATACGCACACCGTATCACTGCGCAGAAGGAAGTGTGCATCTACTGCTAGCTCACCACTAAGCTAGTTAACATTCAAGGCTATTAAATGGTGGCTGGGACACAGTGTCATGTCATTGGGGGTACAACACAAGCATAGTAAAATCTGGACAGCTCTGCACAGCTCCGCCCCCTCACTCACTCATAAGTTTCCCATCAACTCTCAGAGAGACACAGAGCTGCTCCTCTGTTTAATCTGTCTGTTCATTAGTCTACAGTGAGACTTCGGTCTGGATGTTGCACGTGCTACACTAAAGCAGTCTGTGAGATGAAATTTCCGCAGCACACGTGCAATCCAGCGCTGCGCTGCTAGTTTGTGTGTGAGGTGGATCGTAGCGTGTCGCCATTCTTCTTGGTAGTTGTAGTCTATGTGTTACATAGAGACAGCGCCGCGATGCAGGCGATAGATCTGTTTAAAAAATGTGGTGACAACACAGAAGTTAAATATACAAGACATATATAACGTGGGCAGAGTCTCTCGCTCCTTCCCTCCCTCGGCCTCCCTGTTGATGCTCTGTGCATAAATAAGCCGTGTGCCCAGCTGTGTGCAGTGATTCAGTTGGCGGGTGTAGTTTGGTAGAAAGAAAATAGTTTCTAAATAAAACCGCTCACAACAAGGTCTGTGGATTATCTTGAGTAACCAGGTCATGATTTGTGGAAAGAGACATTGCTGTTGAGTTTTTCAAATGTATGTTTTGGCACTGTTAGCACCACAAGCTGAGTGACATCGAGTTTCATTATATTAGAGAGAAGGCAGACGACTCCAACACTCGGCAGCTCACACTAAAACAATCTAGATTGATAAACAGCGCTACAGGTAAGAGGAAAAATATGTATTTTATAATTTTGGTGTGGACTGTCCCTTTAAACTCGAGTCATTCTCTGATTGCAGCCTCTCCAGTGTGAGAGTTTGCTGCTGTTTCTTTCTTCTTCTTTCATCTTAAATTAACGACTAAGAAAACAAGGACGGACACTTTTCACTGTTTTCTGATGTTTCACAGACTAAACGATTAATCAAGTAAAATAGTTGGCAGATAAATTGATAATTAAATAATCGTTACTTGCAGCCCCTAAATGTTCCAGTGCTTTACAAACCAACTGTAGTATTTAAAAATCAATCTTTTGCCACACAGGAAGCCAGAGCAAAGATCTGAGCGCTGGAGTGATTGTGTGATTAATAATGACTGAACCCCTTCATGCTCTTTCATCAGTTGATCGGGGAATCAAAAGGTTTTAGACGCAGCACTTGTTTCAGGCCTGTTGGATTCTGCATAAATGGGACACAGCTTGTTTGAAGAGATGCTTCTTTCTGGTGGCATTCTCAGCGAGGCTCATGACGTTAACTCTGCACATCAAAAAGAAACCACAGCAGCAGAACCACATTTTCATGTTTATATTTAGCTGCACTTTTGTTTGTCTTTTTCTCCACGCTGTAATTTCCATGTGAATGTTCGGCACAGAGAGAGATGTGTGTGCATGTATCTCAGCCCTGCTGCCCCGAGCTTTAATGTGCATTAGTGAAGAGAAAAGCTGGTATTTATAACCGCTCGGTATCCAAGGTCAAACGGACGGCTAATATCTGCTTCCGTTCTTAGATGGGCCGCATTGATCAGCCCTCCATTATACGTTCAGATTTGGCTGCGTTCAGTCAATCGTGGCTCAATAAGCGCTCTACACTCTGGACGGTGCTGCTTAGGTTTGTCACTCAGGGTTCACAATGCACAGTGACGTTCAATAATCTTCCTGTAAACGCTTTGCAAACAGCTCCAGTTACACGTGGCCCAGCAGGTCTCCAGTTCTTATGAATCTATTGAACATTTCCCAGTAGTGAGCTTTATACTCTGTGTGTTTGATACCAGTGCCAACACCATAGCCTGAGTTTCTCTACCAAAGCCAGCTTGATGCCTCGGGGCTTCAACGAAAGGATTATTTGAATTATAGATTATTCTGCTGGCTATTTTCTCCATCATTGGTTTATTTTTTGGTCTATAAATGTCACAAAAACAAAAATGTTTAAATGTGATGTTGTCAGATTTCTTGTTTCATCAGACCAACAATTTACAGTCGAAATATATTCACTTTACTATAATAACGTGGCATGGCAGGGTTCAACATCATGATTTTTTTCACTTACCTGGCTCTGCGTGTGCTTCAGAAATCGAGCCCCAATACAAATTATATTATTTATTAGCAGTTACTTAATAACCACAAAGACTTAATTTATTGCAGTTTGCGATTACGTGTCTTCCCTCAGTGTTCATGTTTCATACAAACATCGGCAAGGCCCCGGAAGAGGGGTCGTTGGCAGCCCTCTTAGCTGCCATGCACCCAAGATGCTTTCGCCTTTTTTTTCTGGCACCCAGCAACGTTTTGCGACGACTTAATGTTCCTTTGAGAAAGACCCTGTTTAATTCGCTGTACTCTCAAACTTGCAAGAAACTGGACAATACATAGTTGGGATTTCACCCACATCCTTCACAGCCCTTCTAAACTCCTGTTTCCAGGATAACTGAAATGCTAGCTTGTGCTTGAAAGAACTGCAGCGAAGAAATCCTGTGTGGCCCAAAAAGCATTTTTCCCACAGGCCACCATTTGAAAAGGGGTTTCTGTTAAACTGTTGACACCTTGAACTTCAAACAAGGTCAATTATGAATCTTTCTATTCTGATTTTATATTCGTAAAACTTTGCTGACACTCAGAAACATGATTTAAATGATGATAGAAATAGCTGAGGAGTGAGCCATCTCACTTCCTTCTAATCTTTGATGAGAGATGCACATGCACAGTACCAATCAGGCGTTCACCAGAAAATGGCGGCAGGTACAGAAAAAGTTTGAGCAGATGAGCAGTACGGAGATACTTTGTGGATTCAATTTTGTGTTCTTGGACGTTAGTCTGGGGCGCCGTCTGCCATTAGGTGTGCTAGCCGCTCCACCCGCCGATCTCCGCAAGGGATGTGAGGACTCTAAAACTTCACCAGGGCCTCCATCGGCATATGGGTGAGTAGATAATGGCTGAATTTTCATTTTTGGGTGCACTATCCCTTTAAGTCTATGAGCCGAGCAGGAAGTTGCAGACGGGGCCAGCGCGAGAAGTAAACCCAGAGGCTAGAAAACTTTCTTGGCTCAAGTGCCAGATGAGCAACTCCATAGGAACGAACAGGCGCCATCTTAAGATCTGGTATGTAGGTATTTTTAAAAATCTGTGGCTTGAGCTCAAACTTTTTCTGTACCTGCTGCCATTTTCTGGTGAACGCCTGATTGGTACTGTGCATGTGCATCTCTCATCAAAGATTAGAAGGAAGTGAGATGGCTCACTCCTCAGCTATTTCTATCATCATCATCAAAGATTAGAAGGAAGTGAGATGGCTCACTCCTCAGCTATTTCTATCATCATCTCTGGAAATAATTATATGTTTAAGTCTTTTTTTACCACGCTCCCAATTATGCAAGTTGGTCGCTAGATACACTAGCCCAGTGTGGCATTTACTTGCCCCATCCTTATTGATGAACCCTGCATGGATTAAAAGATTTTTTACATTTAAAAAACTGAAAGATTTGACACTCTTGCTTGAAAAATGACTTTATGAATAATTGCCAGTTTATTTTCTGATGGTCATAGCAGCTCTGCTTCAACACTGAGGACTATGAAATATGTTAAACTTACAGGCTGACATTAATCTGTATTTTATATTGTTATCAACACATCCCATTTCAAAAGACCAAAATCACCATTATGTTAGTCTGTCTGTGTCTCTCAGCTCCGAGACTATTCATACCTGCTGAAGACTAAAGCAGCTATCATCAGTATTTATATACTAACAATGGATTAAATGACAACTTGTGGTGAAGTTTATGTTCACCCTCGAAAAAGCTCTGATTAACCCAATGTACTCTGCCTGCTCAACAGCAGACAGACACAGTTAGAAACCAGCTGATGAACACGGTGCAGCTTTTAGCACTTAAAGAGACAGATATTCCCTTTAGGAGCTGGTGGAGACCAAAAACGGAGCTAAAAGCAGAGTGAATTTTGGACTTATATATTTCTCAGGTCACCACAGACACAACTCCAAGTTAATGCTAATGTAGCTTTGTGTCTGTTGAATAATTAGACAACTGTTTATGGCCAAAAAACCCCAAAAAAACAGGTTTAAAAACAAGTTAAAAAAAGGCCTCATCGTTTTTTTGCACACGTTACTTAAACAGGAGGTTTAAGGTGCCTTTGCAGGGGTCTATTTTCAGCAGAGGATTAATCCACATGTGGTGCTCTGAGTATCTGCGGCAGTAAGACGGTGTGTGTGTGTGTGTGTGTGTGTGTGTGTGTGTGTGTGTGTGTGATTGAGTCAAAATAAACTGCAGTGTGTGTGTTCATGGTAACGAAAGAACATGTCACCCAGTGAAACAGTGCAGCTTATTGATGTGTCTTTTTTATAGTGTGTGGACAATAATGGAGCTCTGTGGCGCAGAGGATGAAGATATTTCAGGCTTTAATACACAGATTATACTTGTTTGGAAAATCGTTTCGTTTTTGGCTTTTCATGGGGTTCAGTGACAATTAGAAAATATAACATATAAAAAGGAAATGTCTGTGGCGCCCAGTAGCTCAGTGGGTAGAGTGGGCGCCCCACAGTGAAAGGCAGTGTCTTTACTGCAGCGGCCGTGGACTCAATGCCAGCTTTACATACTTCAGTTTACAAGTGCTGAAGACACATTTTGGTTTGTTGTAGACTCAGGCGTCTAAATATTTGAATGTCTCTGTAAACTATACGATATATTTACATTTACACTGTGGTTTGTTTGTGTGTGTGTCACCGGTAAACTGTGCCAGTTCCTACTTGGCCTCCAGCCACAGAATCAGGCTCGTCTCATCCGCTCTAATGACTCGCTAAGATGTGACCGTTAGATCTGGGTCCACATCCACACACCTACTTCCCCTCAGACGACACACACACACACAAATACAAACACACACACACCTGGAGCTATGCCTACTAGACTGGTCCTCGGCCATATGTCCTGCAGTGTAGCGTGCTCACAGACTCGGGCAGCCTGTGCAGCTCAGCGTGGCTTCAGCAGGTCGAGCTGCAGATGAATATGGACAGTTATCTTTCTACTCAGTCAGTGTATCTGGAACAATGCAGGATGGATGAATTAATGTGTTCACTCAGTCATCTTTAATACACAGAAGGTACTGTGTTATGTCTCTGAGCCCTGTCTATGTGGACTGTAAACTGTGAGGCAGTGTTGAAGTGAATGTTGCTGCTGTCAGATAAACAGAATATAAACAGAGTGTAATGATGTTAACGTCAGTGTTGGAGATGAGAGCAGTGTCTGATGTGAGGCAGAGCTTTGGCTCAGTTAACTGCTGTGGATTTGGTTCGTTGGAGAAACCAGGTGGATGGGGTTTACTGCAGCAGGATGACGGGGCCCAAATAGTCAGTTGACACAAAATTAATCATCGACAATTCTGATTTATCGTTTAATTCATTTATGTTTAGTTTAGTTGATATGGACGTCACAGTAGCTTTAGATTTGTATATTTATGCACAAGAACCAGATGTGCTGTGCTTAGTGTTTTCAGCTAAACGCTAATTTGCGACACCTGTCCACAGGAAGAAATTGAACCAGTAAAAAGAAAAGAAAATGCATTCGCACCACAAGGTTACATCCACAAATAAACACATGAAATTCATTCCCAAATCTATGCACAGACATACATCCACACAAAATACAGACCACTGGTGTGTCTACAGTCGCATCAGGCGTGATGATGTAATTATTTGCTGTTTCCTCTAAAATGTCAGGATTATTCTGCGTTTCTCTGTAAAAGTATTCTGCATCTAACTAGTCAAATATATCGATTCATTGATACATATTGATTATTAATATTTGAAACGGTTTTAATATTCATTTTCCGCATTTAGCGTTAAACTCATATTGTCTGCTCTTTAAGTCATTCTGCTTTTCTCTGCTACTAACCAAGAAAACAATAGCTGTTGTTGTCATATCATAGTTTTATTGTATTTAGTTTTTAGTAAAAAAATTAAATTCAATCCCTTCAATGTCAGTTTTTCCCTGTAGTATCAAAAACGGTATCAAATATTGATATTTTAAAGGAGCTATATGTAAGAAATCTAAAGCAAATAGTCATAAAATCCTCCTAATATGTCACAGAGTCTAAGGAATAATGTTCATATAACATACTGATCTCACCGACAACAATAGTACAGCCAGAATATTTGCATTTAAAAAACATTTTTACGGTCTACAAATCATGTTTATGTTTTGAATTTGTGTTTTGGCCTGTTGCACCACCCACCGCCGTCTACCAGTCAGGCAGTCAGTAGAGTCTCAGCATCAGTTACAGTTACGACTGAGCTACTGCATTAGCAGTGTCCCAGTACATAGCATTAGCAGCCGGCTCCTCCTCAGCTGTATCCCAGCAGCAGCGTTAGCAGCAGAGAAGCCGGACTTGCTCGAACGGTCTGCTGGAAAACCGAAGATCACGGACACGGTGACACGGCCCTGCCACGGCAGCCGCCCGTGGGCAAACAAATCAGTCTCCAGCGTGCCGCTGTCCAGCAACCTCGAATCTGTAGGGGAGGGGGGGCGGACACGACTCGCGGCAGTATTTTGAATTTGAGTGCAGTAACCGTTTTGGCCACATTCTTACATACAGCGCCTTTAAGGTATTGTATTAACGTTAGAAATTCACTACATCCAACCAGAGCTGCAAACAGCAGTGAAGTGCAGAGTAACAGAAAAAACAACAGTAATATACAGAAAATACAGAATGTAGATCAAACATTGAGGGGTAGAAATGACTATGCTACAAACTATACCTTATGAGCAGCATGAAAATCATGTAAACTATATCTTTATGTATTAGACTGTAACTCTAACAAAACAAGACATTTCAATGTTAGGGATGCACGATAATATCGGCACGTTATAGTTAATGGCGATACTGGCTTTAAAATGTTAAAAATCAGATTCAGCCAACATGCTCTTTCTTTTTTTGCACAATGAATAAATATTACGTACACTGAAAAGTATGGTATTTCATAAGAGTATGCACGCATAATATGATGTTAATTCCACTACAGAAGAGACTTGATCACTAAAATTAGGTGGGAAAAAAAGTGGATATATCGATATTGGTTATCAGTTCTCGGTCAAATGAGTTGTTACATATGGGCATATTGGATATTGGCAAAAAATTCAATATCGTGCATCTCTGTTAAAGATGTCACCTTGGGCTTTGAGTAATTAACATTTTTTCTGACTAAAGAATTAATCAGCAGTGTTGAAGGAAGGATTCAGATCCTTTACTTAAGTAAATGTACAAATACCAAACTGTGAAAATACTCCACTACAAGTAAAAGTTCTTCATTCAAAACCTTACTTAAGTGAAAGTATGTCAGTATTATCAGCAAAATGTACGTATCATGCTCATTGTGCAGTAAAATGTTCCCTGTCGGTGTTAAACTATTCTAGCTGATGTTTTTGGATTAATATTACCGCTGCATTAATGTGCATGTTGCATTTTACGGCTGTAGATGTTAAAGGTTGTGCTAATTTTAACTCCTTTATATCCTGTTGGGAAGTTTAATCTGCAGCAATGCATCATATTCTACAACATCATCATATGATTGTGGCATGGCGGTGCTGTGAGAACCACAAAGAATCGATATGATGTTGTTTTTTATTTTAACTGTTTTTATTTGGAGTTTCCATAACAAAAGACCACAATAAACACAATACAGACAATAATGACATGACCTTCAGTATTATTGTTACAGTATTAGATATTAACACACACACACACACACACACACACACACACACACACACACAGTAAAAGGAGAAAATTAATTAATTAAAATAAATACATAAATAAAAATAATAATAATAATAATAATAATAATAATAAAAATAAAATAAAAATGAATAAAGATAAAAAATAAATAAAAAACTAGTCCCATAAAATATAGAATATCTTAAAAGGTCTCAGGTAGGGGTGGGGGGTCAGGAGCTATCCTGAATTGCTAGAGGGGAATTCTTTCTCAAAGTAATCCAGGAATGGTTGCCACATCTTAATCTCTCTGAGCAGCTGAACAGAGTCCTCATACTGTCCACCTGCCAACGTCTCGATGAGAGAAGCTCTGAGCTGATCAAAATGTTGAAACATTCATTATAACTGTCAGCTCACAGCAATTAGCTTCACAAGCAGCACTGAGTGCTTAGTGGACGTCTTCTGCCCTCTCAGGCTGCATAAAGGCTGCACTAAGTGATTAGTGGAGGTTGTTGGCAGAGGAAGACTCCGCTCAGGGCCGGAGAGAAAAGTGACTTAGCATTTCTGTTTTTTTGTTGTGTCACTGTTATGGAAATCACAATAATCTGTTTCTATGTCAGTCATGATTAGATAAAGCAGTTTAAAGATATTTATGGTGATATAGTATAAGAGATTTAGAGTCACCAGTTAACCTGCATGTCTTTGGACTGTGGGAGGAAGCTGGAGATGGGGCATGGCGCAAATTGAACGACAGGAGAGAAACATGTGGTATAGGGTAGCGCGGGCAGCGTGACACCTCTGACAGGTGGGGTCAACCTCAGGGAACAGTCTGGCAAGTCTGCTTCTGCAGAGATGAGACAACACTGCATTGATTTTTTTCAATCTGTAACTTTGTTCATATAAATCTTCTCATTTGATTTAACATCCTCTGAGGACTGAGGTGTCAGACGTTAAAGGTGCACTATGCAGGAATTGTTGCTTACTCTTTGTAAACTCACCACAGTAAATAAAAGTGAACACCAACCCCCTGATTCTCTAGTTTTGGACCGAGCTTTGTCCGCTTGCTGTTTCGCCTCGCTGTGTTTGCGTTTTTCAGCGCTGTGTCCGCAGATTTTGTAGCTTCCTCTTGGATGAGTGCTGCCTAAGGTCTGGCACCTGGTCGCTACCTTTTTATAAAGTCCTGACCTCACCTGCTCGATGTGCCCAGGAAAGTCCAGAGCACAGCAACATATAGTGGAAAATAAGAAAATACAAGCACAGGGCAGAGCCTCTGCGGATAAATACACTGCCACACACTTCAGGTGGATCACAAGTGATGATTGAGAGGGTTTACTTTTGTATGAGTCCATTTTGTTGTGATACTTTTGGTGAACAGAAAAGAGTGACGCTACAGTCATCATAATGTGTTGTACTATAGAGTAGGCTTTTGGGGATTGGGTCAATGAAAACCCCCGATTTCATTGTGTCCTGCGCCCTCTCCAGAGCAGGCACGGATGCACCGATCCAACTTTGCTGTATCTCCAGATACAGAGTACCAGTCTGATACCAGTGCTCTCTGTTTCACAGATTTAAAGTCTTTGATACCTCACTGCTTGGAGCTCGTTGCTGTTACTTTAATGTAAGGTAACATGAGACCAGGGGCGGCTAAACTGAGTCAGCAGCCTGTGGTGATTAAATGAATGTAACCAGTAACAGAAGCAACACATTCATATTATGATATTGAGAAAGAAATTGTGTTTAATGTGCTGCATATCAGACAGTTGCAGAGGAGCAGGGTAACAGCTTGTGACTGCTCACCTGTGACGTATCCTACAGACATTTAAATATGTACAAATCTGTTAGTAGTTACTGTTTGACCCAGATCTGATGTGTGATTTTAATTATGAATAATTAATTGTGTACACAAGGTTCATAGCAGCAAAAAGAAACAAGACAGAGGACGTTCTCATGCTGATGGTCACCCTGCAGAGCGGTACATGTTTTATTGCTGGGTGTTACTTCCAGGAATTAAACGTTTTACTGCTGTGGAGATTGTGGCATTGATGCAGTGTCACCTTGTGTGTTCACAGATGAGAACAATGTCTGATGAGACAGAACAGAGAATGTGTGATGAAGACTTCGGTTCGGACGAGGAAGGAGAGGAGGGAGACGTGGAGTCTTTCCTGGAGGACAACAGCAGCGAGCTCATGGACCGACTGAGGGAGCTGGAGGTGAGTAAAACACAGCGCGCTCTGCATCACAAGTTGGATTTTAATTACACTGATTAGGAGGAAATTGAAACGTAGAAGTGTGAGTCTTGTGAGACACAGAATCCAAAACGTAGGTTAATACCAGGTCTGAACAGGCTCACAGACTGACCTGAAGATTTTCAAAAGACTTTTACCTGACTGCTGATAGATTCTCAGACTGACCATTGTAACAATATACTGGAAAATATCTACAACTTAATGGTCAAAATGGGGGTCTCTGTATTTTGATATATATGCAGTATCTCTCCACAGTAAATAAACCGATAATGTGTGTGTGTATTATTCTGTGTAGTTTGTTTAATTCTCATCAAAAGTGTGAACATGCATTCAGAGCCCGGGCTGAGATGGTCACGGAGCTCGCCAAAGCGTGCACTGCTACATCCTGCAGTGTCCATCTGGGTGAAATACCAGGGACCGGCTGCACAATGACACTTAAGGCAGTATTTCTCCTTAGCTGAGGGACTTACACAGTTGCATAGAATCTCTTTTAAATGTTTCCGTTATTGAGGAAAGACTCATTTACTGTGTTGAAAGAGATTTTACAGCGGTATAAGTTTCCATGGAGATTGTTTGTTTGCTTGGACTCACACTTGTGACGCCTGTTATCGTCTCACACAGTTGGCTTATAGTTAGATAGTGAAAAAAATGGCAGAGGAGAAGAAGAAAATTAATTCAGTCACATCTAAAGTGTGAAATCAAAAGCATATCCATCTCTCCTCTCGAGGTGTGTTCATTTTTTTTCGTTTATCACCATAAACTCAGAGGTCAGAGGTACCTTTAAGTTGTTTTTTTTGGTTGTTTTTTTTCCCCCTTGCTTTGGTTGCTAAGGTCTTTTGTGCAACGGTATAGGGATCCCCTAAGTATAAGACAAAGAGCATTTTAAGGAAACCTTAAGGACTAGACTTAAAGATGTTTTGTGCAACCACTTTTATTATGAGGAAACATTAACTAGGACTTTAAGGAAAATCTTAACTTAAGGTGTTTTGTGTAACCACTTTTATTATGACAAACATTAACTAGGACTTTAAGGAAAATCTTAACTTAAGGTGTTTTGTGTAACCACTTTTATTATGAGGAAACATTAACTAGGACATTAAGGGAAATCTTAGCTTAAGGTGTTTTGTGTAACCACTTTTATTATGAGGAAACATTAATTAGGACATTAAGGGAAATCTTAGCTTAAGGTGTTTTGTGTAACCACTTTTATTATGAGGAAACATTAGCTAGGACATTAAAGAAAATCTAAACTTAAGGTGTTTTGTGTAACCACTTTTATTATGAGCAAACATTAACTAGGACTTTAAGGGAAATCTTAGCTTAAGGTGTTTTGTGTAACCACTTTTATTATGAGGAAACATTAGCTAGGACATTAAAGAAAATCTAAACTTAAGGTGTTTTGTGTAACCACTTTTATTATGAGCAAACATTAACTAGGACTTTAAGGAAAATCTTAGCTTAAGGTGTTTTGTGTAACCACTTTTATTATGAGGAAACATTAACTAGGACTTTAAGGAAAATCTTAGCTTAAGGTGTTTTGTGTAACCACTTTTATTATGAGGAAACATTAACTAAGATGTTAAGGAAAATCTTAACTTAAGGTGTTTTGTGTAACCACTTTCATTATGAGGAAACATTAACTAGGACATTAAGGAAAACCTTAACTTAAGGTGTTTTGTGTAACCACTTTCATTATGAGGAAACATTAACTAGAACTTTAAGGAAAGTCTTAACTTAAGGTGTTTTGTGTAACCAGTTTTATTATGAGGACACATTAACTAGGACTTTAAGGAAAATCTTAACTTAAGGTGTTTTGTGTAACCTGCCCTGTTTAAGGGAGTCCCTACTTCCTGCAGACAGTAAGCTTAGCATTAATTCACCTCTAAAGCTCACAGACTCACATGTTGTTTAAACTGTACAAAAACAGAAGTGTAAAAACAACACTTTGCTATTTTACTTGAGGAAACCATTTCTTGACTGGGACCAGTAACTCTCATGAGTCTCTACTGGTCGCCTGGCAACTGCTCTTTGTGAGAAAGCGAATAAGTGCATTTCCCAAATATTGAACTGTTTTTAGTAAAATGTTCTTCCTCTCTGGTGAGTGGATGAAAATGACAACATTTGCTGTTTTGGGAGAGGAAGCTTTTTTTGTTGCTTGATGTTGACACTGTGTTCATGTCTGACAAATGTTTCACTCATGCAGCTGTATTTTTGGTGTGTTATAAGTCCATGTGGTTTGGACAGTTACATGTGCATGACACAAGAAATAACATGACTAATAAATAAGTGTTGTATGTGTTTTATTTTTGTTTTCCTCACAGGCAGAAAACTCTGCTCTGATGTTGGCGAATGAGAGTCAGAGAGAGGCGTACGAGAGATGCTTGGATGAGGTGGGTTCATGTTGCAGAATATAATTCAGAAGCCAAGATTATGGTGATAAATTCTGCTCAGCTAAGTCGTTCCTGTGTAAAATGTGATGTTCTCTTGTGTTATCAGGTGGCCAACCATGTGGTCCAAGCTCTGCTGAATCAAAAGGTAACATAAAGCTACACTTCTGATCATGTGTTTGGATTTGAACCAGCTGTATCATCATCATCAGTGTTCTCACTGCTGCGTGTGTCACTGAACAGGATCTGAGAGAGGAGTGCATCAAGCTGAAGATGTTGGTGTTTGACCTGGAGAGACAGAACAGAGCGCTGTGTGAGCTCTTCCAGCAGAAACTGCCCAACCATCCCACCGCTCACTACCAGGTAGATTAAACTGTATATGACTTAGTTACTTCAGTGAAAGTAGTAATAAGACAATGTAAAAAATACTCCAAGTCTTGGAGAGAACTTCTACATATGAAGAAGTTATAAAGCCTTTTGTGGCACCAGAGGGAGCTGGATGAAGTCTGACTCGTGTGACATCACTTGAGGACATTTATCAGCGTGCCTTTGGTCAGAAGTGAGTTTATCAGACCTCTGTAGCCCACTGCTCATCTCTGCACGGGGCTGACAGGTTTAGGCTACTTTATCCTCTAATAATATAACCTACCTGAATCTCTGAACAAACTGTCGGCAGTCGAGTTGCAGTGTAGGTAATGTAGGCACCAGGTCACTGTAGAGGAATGTGTGGTATAAAAAAGACGATGACTCTGGGTCTGCTGCATCGATTTTAACCTTCTTTTTTTTTGACTCCATCATGAGTCTGATCATGTTGTTGGAGGGTAAAGATAAAAAATATAGTAATAATAATTTTTCCCTGCCACAGTGAGACTAATGGCAAAAGCAAATAAGGACTTACTAATTACAGTAACTCATCTACCCTAGTTCATGTGCAATAAAAACTGTAAATGTGCAATACTCATAATGTGAAATACCTCTCTGGATGTCCTGCAGGTGGAGTTTGTATTCTACTGTTTATTATACTTTTTATACTTTGTTGTTTGCACTTTATCTTTTACTTCACTTTACTACACTTCCTTTTCACCCAGACTACGTGCAGGTGTACAAATGGCAAATAAAGTTATCTTATCATAATAAACTTTATTTATATAGCACCTTTCAGAAAAGAAATGCAGCACAAAGTGCTTTAAAATAAGGGCATTATAAGCACTGAATGCTTTGCATGAAACTAGACACAATGAGCATGAAACAGACAAAGGACACTTAAAAACAGTTTAAAACAAGGATTGACTGATTCAAAACCATAAAACTCAAAATCATAAAGAAATCCTAAGATGAAATAAAAGTCATAAAATCAAGCAAGATACAATATTTTGAAAGAGTTGCAGCAGTGTGAAGTGTAAAAAGAGTTTCAGAAATAAATCATCATAAATCACAGAATGCCCCTTTCAAAGTGTTAAAATGTTGTGGTTGTTTTTTATTTGCATAGTTGTATTAATGTTGCATTCGTTGGAGGTGGAGCTCATTTAACTACTTTATTTATAAAATCTCATATTTTATGTGTAAAATTATAATGTGCAAAGTAACCAGTAACTGCAGCTTATTAGATAAATGTAGTGGAGAAGAAGTATAAAGTAACGTAACATGGAAATACTCAAGTAAAGAAGAAGTACCTGAGGTCCAGTACTCGAGTGCTCAGCTCTGATTCTTGAGCTGCTAATGACATTTTCTCCTCGGCCTCGTTCTCTGACACGCTGCTGAGCCAGTAATGGATCTCAGGCTTTTCACTTCTGCTCTATATTGTTCCAACAGATGCCGGAACAATGTTGCTCCTAGTTGTCTGTGTATAGGATAGCCTGTAGTGTATACAGTGTCATTGTAATTGCCTCATGAATCTCCCGTTACAGGTCCAGGCGGGACCCCTCCCAGACTACAATGCACAGCTGCACAATGACTCTGCCAAACAGGTGGAGCCTGCACACACTGAAGCACAAGCCAAGGTGATTATTGCAAAGCTTTCACCAAACATGAAGAGTGAAACTTCGGGATTATGTCAGAGCCCCTGAGTGTGTGTGTGTGATGTTTTAACGTGCTGTGACATTTGCCTGTTTTTTACTATTGTTCTTTAAAAAGCTAATCGGCCCTGCACTCATTTCCTGTACGCACGCACTCTAAAGGTCTTGGATAAGTGAATTGTTCATCAGCAGTGAGTTGTGTGCTGATACAGATCTCTTTCTGTCCAAAGGGAAATGGCTACCGCACACAACATGCCTCCCCCGGCCCTCGTGGCCCTGCCGCCTCCATGGAGGCCCTGTCCCCCTTCTTCAAGAAGAAAGCACACATCCTGGAGGTCCTTCGCAAGATGGAGGAGACGGACCCTCTGAAGTTCCACCCGTCCACCACGAGCTTGTCTTTCTGCGACTACAGCCAGGTGCTCATGTCAACAGAGGCTGTTTTGGCCACGGCGGACCCCCTTCCACTACCGTGCAAATCCCACCACACACACTGCCACTGCTCCTGCTCCGACACTGACTCACACCAGCATGTCAACGGTGACGGGGCAGTGAAGTGTGAGGGAGGGAACACCTGCTGTTTACACTGCAAGAGGAGCCCAGACAGTCCTCCAAAGCCATGCAACCACATCTGTAGTCCTTCAAAAGCCAACTCCGCCACCCAGAGCCATGTAGTTCCTGCAGCTGCTATAAGTGAATGTCACAGTAAGAGCAGAACAGCAGAGTCTGTTCCCCTGTCTAAACAATGCACCAAGAATGAAGCCCACCAGCAACCAGCAGGCGCCACCGCACACTCGTCGGTCACAGAAGCAGCAG
Source organism: Epinephelus moara (assembly GCF_006386435.1). Taxonomy (NCBI): domain Eukaryota; kingdom Metazoa; phylum Chordata; class Actinopteri; order Perciformes; family Serranidae; genus Epinephelus; species Epinephelus moara. The sequence goes on along the minus strand of NC_065521.1, from coordinate 48,076,587 downwards.
ATCAGAGCCTGGAGGTGGAGCAAGATCAGGACGGCTCAGAGAGTTGTCTGAACGCTAGTGCCTCTGAAGAGCTCACTGGTTTCTGTCCCACCTCCCACCTGCCCAGTTCTGTGAAGGAGGGCGCACAGATCTCCCACTGTGACCTGGAGACGAGCGACGGTGTTCACAACGGCGTCAACGCTGCTGTGTCGAACGACCCGTCAATAATCCCCGAGAAAGACGGCACAGATCAGGGTTCTTCTGTGAGAGCCAGTGCCTCTGTCAGCCCCAGCCCCTCCTGCCTCAGTGACGTCAAAACCGCCGCCATCAACTCGCCGTCCAAACTGCTTAAGTTCTTGAAGATTCCCTCGATAGGGGACAAGTCCCAGCCTTCAACCTCTGCTGTTCGCCTGAGCCCCCAGCTCACCCGCAGCTCCAGGATCCCCTGTCGCACCAACAACTACGAGGTGTACCACTCTCCTGTTCCCACACGCAGAGCCACCACCACCGAGAGGTGCAGGCAGCCCCCTCCACCACCCTCCAGGTCTGAGTCTTACCCCGCCACACACTCCGCCCCAACTTCCCCTCCTCAACCCGAAGATGTCTGCTCCCCGCCCGCAAAGGAAATAAGCTACAGCAGCCTCTCTGCACCTAAAGCTGGCTCAAAGATTGGTGCTTCCTCCTCCACATCTTCCTCCTCACCCAAAGTATCTCAGAGGGTCCCTCATTATGAAAATGTCTGTGTTATGTCCGCCAGCTCCAGAGAGGAGGAACCAACCCAGGGCCTTGAGAAAAGAACCACACTTCCATCCCAGACCAAGGCAAACGGCGGTGAGAGGAAGCTTGTTAAATCACTACCAGAAAGTGTCCTCAACCCGACTCCTCAGCGAAAGCAGTCATCCTCGTCCACGTCAGAGTCCACATCAGATGATGAAGAGGATTCAGACAGCCCAGTGTGGGTTAACCATCACAGCTTGCCCAACACATCTGCCCTCAGCAAGGCCTCGCAGGGCAGAGCTAACTACCCACAAACCAGAGAGAAGCAGGAGGAGATCACTGTGCAGAGCTCTGAGGTCGCCCAGCCGCCTCCACCTCCAACCAGGAGGAGCGACTCCTCTTCCATCCCCAAGAGGCCTGCGGCCGGGGCGGTGAGATCCCAGGCTGATTCCAGTCATCACGCTTTCAAAGACAGGCTGGCTGCGTTGGGAAAGCTGAGGAGCTCTGAGGATTTACAGGTCGGTCTGAGGCCGGTCGATGCTGTGAATGAGGGCACTTATGGGGAGGAAAGGAGTAAGACAGCAGAGAGGCCCATGGAGCTCCATAAAGAGGAGCAGAGACATTCAAAATTCACAGACTCTTTGGACAGTAAACCTAAAGTTAGCAGTGGTGGTTTGAAGTACCCGGGGTCCTCTCAGCTGTATGAGCAGGCTGTAAAATCTTCTGGTTCAGGGGTGGTTAAACAGGAACTGTGTGTGACAAAAGCAGAAGGCTCCAAGAGCAAAATCGGTCTGCCGTCCCCAAACGCAGATGCTCCACAGGTACTACGCAACAACATCAAGTGTCCTGGCTCCCTGAATCTGGCCTATAACCTTAAACCAGGTGTTGGTCCTCACAGTAGCAACAGCCCCAACAAAATCCCCCCGAAGTCGCCGTCCAAACCTTGTCAGGGACCGTCCGTCCACAGAGGGGGGAAGTCCACAGAGGCTCCACGTTACTCGTCCAAATCAGAGGAGAGGACCAAGATCAGCGGGAAAGGGAAAAAGAATCCAATGTACGGAGACAGCCTGCCGCCTCCTCCTCCAAGACCTCCAACGTCTGATGGGGAGAAGCCGATGCAGCCGGTCCCCAGTCCACAATCCGCCATTGAACAGAAGGTGATGAAGGGCATCGAGGAGAACATGCTGAAGCTCCAGGAGCAGGACAGAGGAGGACAGGGCAGCGAGGTCAAGCAGAAAGCCTCCAACGGCATCGCGAGCTGGTTTGGCTTGAAGAAGAGCAAACTGCCCGCGCTGAGCCGCAAGGCCGACGCGGCCAAAGCAAAGGATGAGAAGAAGGAGTGGAAGATCAACATCCCCTCAGTGGGCAGGGACTCTGTGAAAATGGCCACCAGGTGTAAAGAAGGAGTGGAAGGTCTGAACATCTCGACGCTGATGGAGAAGGCGGAGGGGCTGAGGAGGGCGCTGGAGGAGGAGAGGGCGTATGTGGAGAGGTCAGGGAGGGGTCACTCCTGTGAGGTGGTGATGGACCAGGCTCAGGGACAGCTGGCTGTCATGTACAGGGGAGCGCGCTCTGACAACTTCATGCAGCAGCTGCTGAACAGGTGAGGACTCGACAAGGACGAGTGTGTCAAAGCTGGTGTTAAACAAACTGAAGGAACAGATATAGATGTTGAAGGAAAAAAGTGTTGTGTCTCTTGATGAGAGTTAAACAAAAAGATTGATATCACTCTCTGTTTTGCATAATGATAAATTGTCTGATAGAAGAAATCAGTCAGCAAGTATTTTGATAATTGATGAGTCAAGTACAGGTCCAGTGTGTAAGATTTAGAGGGGTATATTGACAGAAATGATATATGATATTCATACCAGTTTTTCGTTACCTTAGAATGAGCCGTTTATATCTACATACGGAGCAGACCTTCGTCCACAGAGTCTGCTGTGTTGTCCTACAGTGGCCCAGAACAGACAAACCAAACACTGGCTTTGGATAAGGCCATATATGTTATCATGATTTTGCCTCAGCCACTGTAGTTCTCTGACACACTTAGCACAAGGGAGAAGTTTCAGTTCTGCAACCTCACAGCAAGATGCCACTAAATGCTACACACTGGATCTTTAAAGGTCCAGTGTGTAGCATTAGGCAGGATGTATTGGAAGAAACGGACTATTACAATAAGTTTATTTTCTTGAGTGTATGATCACCTAAAAATAAGAATCGTTGTGTTTTCAATGCCTTAGAATGAACTGTTTATAGGTACATATGGAGCGGGTCGTCATCTATGGAGTCCGCCATGTTGTACCACGTTTCTACAGTGGCCCAGAACAGACAAACCAAACACTGGCTAGAGATGGCCATTTTTGTTTCGCCTTTTCGGGCCAGCCTCCAAAGTTAAAAGCCCATCTGCAATTAACTGTTAGAAGAAACACTGATTTATTTAGTGTTTTTACCAGTTTAAATCACCTGGTCTGTTTGCTCTTGGTTAAAAACTTCCTGAATGAATTAATTTTAAGTTATCAAGAGAATAAAGGTCAGCATACATTAGATTGTGGTGGGCGAGCTGCCTGTATCTGACATCCCAAACAGCATCAGATTTGTAACGTAACTGCATTACTGGTTTTCATCACCTGGTCCATTTGTTTTAGAGATGAAGAGACCTCTGCAGATAATTCGGCTTAGGGGCATAAATATAGAAAGTGCATACAGCAGGATTGCACCGGGGCCCGTTGGGTAGAGGGGCCCGTAGAGAGAGTGGGTCCCTGTGACCTGTGTTCAAAGAGGAATTGTAAAAAAAATACATATATATATTTCTAGTTTAAAAAAGGTGCCATTTGCTATATATGTCCCCAAAAAGGCAAACCTATCTACATCATGGTTTACTTTTTTTTTTTTGTTAAATAGTCAACAGCTATGTAAAACAAAGTTATATGCTTTTTCTACAAAAACTATAAAACCTGTTCAATTAAATGATTATTTTCTTACTTATTTGGATATTTTTGTGTCAGACATGCAGTGGTGATCGCTGGGTAATATGTATGTTGATATTTTACAATGTTGTGTCAAGACAATACATGCATGATAGTGTGCACTGGGGCCCTTGTAACTTCCTTATGCCACTGATTGGGCTCCTGGTTAAAACCACCTGAACTATGAACACTGAGGGAATTCTAACTGGGAGAAGTTTCAGCTGGTTGCAGTCCTCACCCCCAGATGGCAGTGAATCCCCCTAAACCTTACACACTGGACCTTTAAGTAACTTTCTTAGTGAATCTAGTCACTTAGCAAATCTTGCTCTGCTAACTTGCTTCTATTTTGTACAGATTAACATCCACAGCTCTCTGCTTGAAAGCGAATCAGTATTTCCCCAAAATGTTGTTGAACTGTTCATTTAAATAGGAAAATGCTAACACAAACGCCTTATGTGGTAAACTAGGATATCTCAACTGAAACTTGATGTGTGTGTGATAACTGTAGAGTGGACGGGAAGGACATGATCAGCGTGCCGCAGCGCCGGCTCTCGTTCGACTGTAAGACCTCCAAGCCGGTGTTCTGTCAGCAGGGCGACGTCATCAGTCACACCACCAGTCGAGACGACATGGAGAAGGTACATCATAAGTTACACTTCTGTTTATCTCTCTGCAGTTAGAAACAGACGGACAAGATTTTTACATTAGCAACAGTAATAAACCAAATGGACACAGAGAAGGACACAACTCACTTTCATTTAATGCGTCTAGCTCTCAGGTTTTAGTGATGCATCAGTGAAATTCTCACAGTACATTAACTACAGGTCTGAACTTAAGTAGAAATTCATGCACTTTAATTTGAGTATTTCCATTTTATGTAACTTTATACTTCTACTCCACTAAATCTCAGAGGTGAATATTGAACTTTTTACTCAAACACATTTGTCTTACAGACTCAGTTACTTTTCTGATGACAGTTTTTCATACAGAGAATAAGGCTGTCTAGTAGAAGTTGGACTCGTCTACTACTGCAGGCTCCGTTCATCTTTTGTTATGTTCGTGAAGGTTTATACTTTGTGTATATAGTCAAGCGATTTCCCACCTACTTGAGGTATTCCCAGAATAACAAAGAGCATTGAAGTGCAGGGAGGAAAGAATATAGAAACCATAGGACGAGGTAAACCACAACCAGGACAATTTGTTTGTTTTAATTATTTGCTATTTCTTTTATATTATATTATGACACCCTAGAAGAGAAACAAAGTGTTGCAGTAGTTTGTTTAGGAACTCAGACCTGAACAGTTTTTACCCTTACTTGGTGCATGCTACTGGAGTTTCGGGGTGTTTTCACATATAGTGCTTTTTAAACAAACCAAACTCAGTCATCTTAAAGTGCACCAAGAAGTGGACCAACAGAAACGGGACTCAGTTCTTTTTCTGTTCACATTATAGCCTATATATAATATTGACATAATTTTGTTTTTACTTTGCCGTGACACTGCAGTGTGGTTATGAAGCCCTTTGCTTTCAGATGAACTGAAAATTGGAGGAAAACCTGAGTGTTTCTGTGCTGTAGACTGTTGCTGTTTGATGTATTCTACATACCACATCTGGAGACATGCAGTATCGTCCGTGGACCAAACTACTCCTCGTCCTGCGTCCTTGCAAGCGTTACAGGCCAAAGTGGTCAACAGCATGTGATCTAGAAGGCTAAATACAATGGCAAAGAGCAAAGTGAACCTGGAGCACTTTGTGTTCACAAGGCACAGGTTAAGTGAACCAACCGCACTTAGACCATCTCCCGAGGTTGATCGGGAGATGGTCGGTTCGATTCGCCTCAGAGGGGTCTGAGTTTTCTTGGAGTGTTCACATATACACAGAAAATGCTGAGTCACTGCTCTGAGTCTGTTTTGAGGGCTGAAAAGGACCAAGTGTGAAAACACCCTTAGTTTCAATATTCATTGATTGAGGACTCTGAAGAGGAAATACAGCGGGTGTGGCTGAACAGAAAATTTGGAAATGTTATGATGGACTAAATAGGATCTGTTTGTATGTAGGAATGTTCTGCATCTCTGTGGACAAATCAATAAAAAGGATAAGTGGAAAAAAAACAACCTCTTGGATCAGCTGGAAAATGCATCGTCACAAAGCTGAAAACTGCTGTTTTTCGGATAAAATGAACAGTTTTTAGGGATACATGGTCCTCACAGGACAGCAAGACTAAAAAAGAATTGATGATTTTGTAGAATATGATGCATTGCTGTAGATTAAAATACCCAAAGGTATGTAAAGGAGTTAAAATTAGCACAAGATTAAATATCTACAGCTGTAAAATACACAATAATGTAGCTGTAATCCAAAAACATCAGACAGAATATTAAAACACTGACAGAGAACATTTTACTGCACAATGAGGACTTTAACTTTTAATAATTTGCTGATAATACTGACATACTTTTACTGATGCAAAGTTTTGAATGCAGGACTTTTATTTGTAGTGGAGTATTTCCACAGTTTGGTGTTCAGTAAAGGATCTGAGTACTTGTTCCACCGCTGGTGAAATTTGTTCTGCTTCATATTAACTTTCAAGCCTATATTTGGCTCCTAATTTGTTTGCCTGGTTTCCTGCATACTGATGTGAAGAGTCGGCTTTCACTCCTCCATCTGCTGCTCTGTTGTTCTTTCATGCAGGGATCAGACAGAATCGGCAAGATCACATCAGATGAAAACCTCGCTGATTCAGTTCACTCTCAACACTTCGCAGGTAAGGAGGCGTCTGCCAGGAATTCATCAGAGGAAAGAAATATCACACGTTTTTTTAAGGTTTATGAGCGTTACGACCTTGTGCAAGATCAAACCAGACGAGGCTGGAAATAGATGAATGAATGTATAAAGAATTTCACAGAGTGGGAATGAAAAATAAATTAATATTATCACAGGAACACATCACAAATCAGCAGAGGTGGAATGTACATTTATAATATACTCAAGAGCTGTATTTAAGTTTAGTTTAAAGGTGAGTATTTCCATTTTAGGCTTCATACTTATAGTCTGCTACATGTTTAAGTTAAATTCAATTCTCAGTATATAAACTATTTAAGTTCATTAAAATGCTGCCAGATTGGAACATTTTTCTGACATACATTAAAAACATTTGTAATCCAATAAGTTTCACGCTGCAAGTGAAACATATTTTAGTTCATAGAATGTAATGTCAACATCTAACTTGTATTTCTTTGTGGTTTTCTTTAACAATTGTAAAATGTTTTTAAATTGTTTCATGTATGTTTATACGTATCAACATTCCTCAAAAGCCAATAAAAATTATCCAATAATTTAGAATAAAATAATTTCACATTCTGATTCTGATGCTCGGTTTACAGTGCAACTGCAACATGTAAAAAACATTTCCGACACAACTTTCAGGTATACATTAACCAATACCTGCTGTCAGTATCACAGCACATGTAGATATCAGGGCAGTGACAGACAGTTAATAAAATTATGCCAAAAAAAAGTGGTAGTTTTAAAATAAAAGAAAATGAAAAATGCATATATTTATTGAGACACACGCAAATGTACACAGATAATTTAAAATGAACCTTTCTTCTGTTAGTAAAATAGTGATAATGACACATGTAACATTACTAATAATAAACCTAATGTAGTTGTAAGGAATGAAAACATTATAATAATAAAAACAAAATAATAATAAGAAAAAAATAAAAATATAAAATGAGGTAAATAAATGAATATACACATATAAACAGTACAATATTGATACACACACATATAAACACATGAAAAAAATGAAATAAAATTAAAAAGAAAAATACACGTGTATTAATATGCACATCAGGAGCGAACGCACCAGACAGTTCGGTGTGGAAACATTTTGAATTCCTTTTTGAATGCCTGTTACTGACTAATGTATAATTACACTGTGGTATTACTGCTTCTGCTTCAGTAAAAGATCTGAGCACTTCTCCCAGCAATACAAATCTGCAACAATCCGTAAGGGTTTGACTGAAACATGATTTGCATATTGAGGGGAAATAAATTGGCTCACACCTTAATTACCATATCAAAGGTAATAATGAGGCCACACCCCCGAGGAATATTGATTCAGAGGCTTCAGTGAAAGGTGGAAGAAATAGTGGGGAGTTCATTAATTTACACATTTACGTCTTAGTTCCTTTGTGTCTTTTTATGTATTTATTTGTTTCCTTAATTATGTTAAAATTTAATTAATTCAGTTTCGCATTTCCACATCACTCAGTCACTGAATCCCTCCCTCCTCCGCAGGTTCTGGTGCTTCCACATACACCCTGGACAGTGGCATCGGTACATTCCCACTGCCCGACTGCAGCAGCGGTGCAGCAGGACGAGGCCTGTCCAAGACCAGGGCCGGGGCCGAGCGCCACTCCTCCAGCTCCCCAGGGAGGGCCGGGCGCCGGGCACGCACCCTGGACAGAGAGCCGACACCACAGGAGGAGTGCTACGCGCCTCACAAACAGCTGATTCCCACCATTCAGTACGGCTCCATGCTGGAGGGAAGAAGCTCTGCCGGCGTCATCCGTGAAGGTGCTTAAAACACTTCCACTTATTCATAACAGAATACTCAGAGCTTTGTTAGAGGTCACTTAGTTCTGTTGTTTAGCCTACAAACTTTTGTACACATGTAGTCTGCAAACTCGTACTGCACTCACTGAGCTGGAGGAAAAGACAGAGGATTTGGATGAATTCTCTGGGGAACATGAATTTCTTAACAAAATTTAATGGCAACCCATCCAGTGGTTGTTGTAGGTGTTTTTCCGGTTTTGATCAATTGGTCGATATTTCATATTAACAATTGAACATTTTCAACCTTCCTCACTTTGAAATGGGATTTTAGACTGTTTGTGCTCCTGATGCTTCTGTTTAGTAACGAAATGTGGAAAAGTTATGAAAACATGTCTTTATTCACTTGATGCACAGACAAAGAGGGCCACGGAGCCAATATGTTTTCCCCTCGCTCGAAGACTTGGACCTTCCCTAACCTGAAGACTCCATCAGGACCTGCAGAGGTTTACCTGGCAGTGGAGGAGGAGGAGGAGGAGCCTGTGTCCTTTGGATCTCCATTCAGAGGGGTAGGGATAGTGGTTAAACCTTAGGGGAGGTGTGCTCTATGAGTCGCACCTCTCTCTCTCTGTATGTCATTAAATATTTTATTAAAAAGACATAGAATACTATGCCATACAAAAATCATAAAAAAGTCATAGTATTGTATGTCAGTAAATATTTCCATTAAAAAAAAGTTATAGTATAGTATGTCATAAAATTTTCCATAAGAAAAAAGTCATAGTATAGTATGTCATAAAATGTTCCATAAGAAGTCATAGTATAGTAATACATTTTTCATTAAAAAAGTCATAGTATAGTATGCCATGTAATTTTCCATGAAAAAGTCATAGTATAGTATGTCGTAAAATATTTCAGAAAAAAAGTCATAGTATAGTATGTCATAAAATATTCCATAAAAAAAAGTCATAGTATAGTATGTCATAAAATATTTCAGAAAAAAAGTCATAGTATAGTATGTCATAAAATATTCCATAAAAAAAGTCATAGTATAGTATGTCATAAAATATTTAAGAAAAAAAGTCATAGTATAGTATGTCATAAAATATTCCATTAAAAAGTCATAGTATAGTATATCATAAAATTTTTCATAAGAAGTCATAGTATAGTAATAAAATTTTCCATAAAAAGTCATAGTATAGTATGTCGTAAAATATTTCAGAAAAAAAGTCATAGTATAGTATGTCATAAAATATTCCATTAAAAAGTCATAGTATAGTATATCATAAAATTTTCCATAAGAAGTCATAGTATAGTAATAAAATTTTCCATAAAAGTCATAGTATAGTATGTCGTAAAATTTTCCATAAAAAAAGTCATAGTATAGTATGTCATAAAATATTTCAGAAAAAGTCATAGTATAGTATGTCATAAAATATTTCATCAAAAAAAGTCATAGTATTTCATAAAATTTTCCATTAAAAAAAGTCAGTGTAGTATGTCATTAAATATTTTATCAAAAAGTCATAGTATAGTATGTCAACATTTTTCATAAAAACATCATAGTATAGTATGTCGTAAATATTTCCATAAAAAAGTAATAGTATAGTATGTCATAAAATATTTCATCAAAAAGTAATAGTATAGTATGTTGTAGATTTTTTCATAAAAAGTCATAGTTATGTTACTTACATAACTAATAACTATAAGTAACCCTGATAAAAACCCTCAAATGAGGAAACAATAGAAGAAACATCATAAAGAGCAACAGAGGAGGAATCACTCATCCAGGATGAACAGACACACAGTAGATGTTGTGTCTACCTAGGAAACCTAAAAGGCATATGGAAAATCAGCGTGGCAATATTATAGTCAAAACTTTGCTTATTATTAATGTTTTTTTCTTCCTACATTAATGTGTCTTATCTGAGCTGTCCTTATTGTAAAACTGCTGCAGGAGCATGCTAAAGGAATTACTGTATCTGGGTCACTTACAGACTCAAAATACTTCGCAGGCAGCAAACTTGAAATACATTTTTAAATCTGCACTCACATCTTACATAATGTAAAAACACCGAACCACATTCTCCCTTTACAAATTATTAATCAGCTGAATATTAAAGATTCACAGTTGGATGATTTATGTAACCCACTTTCGTTTTTTTCTTTTGCACCTGAAGGCATTACATAAGATGAAACACATGACCTAAAATTGTTTCTCACACCATTCTGCATCCTTTCAGAGCATGAAGGCCGGCGGCCCCTCCTCCAGCCGGGTGGTCGACCCAGGCAGCTTGCCCGTCCCTGCTCAGTCTGGGATGAGCCGCAGGGGGAAGACTCGCACTCCCAGTGTCCCTGAGATGAGCCGGGAGGCTGGACTGGAGCTGCTCAGGGAGCGGCCAGAGGAAGCCCTCTCCCCGAGCCGCCCTCAGGTCCTGGAGACCCCCGAGTCCCTCAGCGATTCTCTGTACGACAGTCTGTCGTCCTGCGGCAGCCAAGGATGATCCAGCCTAGGACGGGGGAGGACAGACAGGAGCTCATCTAGTCCACAGACAATAAGACCCAGCACCGCTCTGACTCTGAACATGTTTCCTGGTTGCTGGTAGAACTGTGATGCTGCTGACCCGCCGCCACCTTTGAGGAAAAGAAACTGTGCCCTGTTGATGTCCGCAAGAATATTGTGGTGACGATGCTTTTCTCATCAGCCGTTTTCTCTCTTGCAACTGGAAAGATGGATCGATAGACTTCTCCTCAGGATTACAAATAAACATGAAGCCAAAAGCCACCCCAAATAATATAGGTTGTTCACTTTTTTCACAATCAGACTGGACTGTGGACACTCTTTAATTCATGTGTATACAGGACTACAAAACGCATGGCTAAGCTAATGATTAGCACAAAAGTTGTCACTCCTGGTAGTTGTTCAGCAACTTGTCTTTTGTTTTAATCATCCTGTTAGACGGACACGTTATGTACATCAAAGAAGAGCTGATCAGTTCAATCGCTGACGTACTGTATTAATACATCCATTCTGTTCTGGATATCATTTCACCACATAATGTATTGAAGAAAAAAAAACATGGAGCTCCCTAAAAAAAAAAAGAATGTTCATGTCTGTGATTCTTTACTGCTAAACTCATGCATCACGATTTTAAATGTATAAACGATTTTATTGATCATGTTGATATTGTTTTGCAACCGAGGAAGGTTGTCAGAATACGTCTGTTTTAAATCATAAGACATTTAAAGGTAATATATACCAGCAATAATAACATAGATAAGAGAAATGGCTACACTATTCAATGAATATGTATTTCTATTATTTATTTATTTTAAATGTACATCATTTGCAGTCATCTTTTTTCTTTGTGTAATCTTTCTGTGAAAATTGCAGTCTCCTCGCTTAGTAGATTACGTTCATATCTTGTATTTCAACATCTTCGTTGCTGTTCGTTCCCTAGCCAATAGAGGTCCTATGTACCTACTGCCGTTTTTCAACTTTCTAATTAAAATGTTTTGATTTACTTCTTTGTGTCCAGTAGTTATTTTGCCCATTGGTATCAGTTACATAAAAACTCATAGTATAGTATATATTCCATAAATAGTCATAGTACAGTATGTCATAAAATATTCCATGAAAGTATATAGGATTCTATGACTTTTTGATAAAATATTTTATGACACACTATGCTATGACTTTTTCTATGGAAAATGTTACGACATACTATACTATGACTTTTTTGATGAAATATTTTACGACATACTATGCCTTTTTGTATGGAAAATTTTATGACAGACTATACTAAGACTTTTATCAAAAATTTTATGACACTGGTATGACTTTTTCTATGGAAAATTTTATGACATACTATACTATGACTTTTTTGATGAAATATTTTACGACATACTATACTATGACTTTTTGTATGGAAAATTTTATGACATACTATACTATGACTTTTTTGATTAAATATTTTGTGACATGCTATGACTTTTGATGAAATATTTTACGACATACTATACTATGACTTTTTGTATGGAAAATTTTCTGACATACTATACTATGACTTTTTGATTAAATATTTTATGACATACTATGCTATGACTTTTTCTATGGAAAATTTTACAACATACTATACTAAGACTTTTTTAGCAAAAATTTTTATGACATACTATGCTATGACTTTTTTGATTAAATATTTTACGACATACTATACTATGACTTTTTGTATGGAAAATTTTATGACAGTATACTATAACTTTTTTGATTAAATATTTTATGACATACTATACTATGACTTTAATCGAAAATTTTGATGACATACTCAACTATGACTGTTATAGAAACTTTTCTACATACTGTGGCTTTTTGTATGGAAGATTTTATGACATGCTATACTATGACTTTTTGTATGGAAAATTTTATGACATACTATACTGTGACTTTTTTGATGAAATATTTTACGACATACTATACTATGACTTTTTGTATGGAAAATTTTATGACATACTATACTGTGATTTTTTTGATAAAATATTTCATTACATACTATACTATGATTTTTTAATGAAATATTTTGACATACTATGCTATGACTTTTTCTACGGAAATTTTTATGACATACTATACTATGACTTTTTTGATTAAATATTTTATGACATACTATACTAAGACTTTTTTATCAAAAATTTTATGACATACTATGCTATGACTTTTTCTATGGAAAATTTTATGACATACTATACTATGACTTTTTTGATGAAATATTTTACGACATACTATACTATGATTTTTTGTATGGAAAATTTTATGACATAGTAAACTATAACTTTTGATTAAATATTTTATGACGTACTATACTATGACTTTAATCGAAAATTTTTATGACATACTCAACTATGACTTTTATAGAAACTTTTCTACATACTGTGGCTTTTTGTATGGAAGATTTTATGACATGCTATACTATGATTTTTTGTATGGAAAATTTTATGACATACTATACTATGAATTTTTTCATGAAATATTTTACGACATACTATACTATGACTTTTTGTATGGAAAATTTTATGACACTACACTGACTTTTTTTATGGAAAATTTTATGACATACTATACTGTGACTTTTTTGATAAAATATTTCATGACATACTATGCTATGACTTTTTCTATGGAAAATTTTACGACATAGTATACTATAACTTTTTTGATTAAATATTTCATGACATACTATACTATGATTTTTTTGATTAAATATTTTATGACATACTATATTATGACTTTTTATGAAAATTTTATGACATACTATACTATGACTTTTTTGATGAAATATTTATGACATACTATACTATGGCTTTTTTGATGAAATATTTTATGACCTAATATACAATGACTTTTTTATGGGAAATTTTATGACATTCTATACTATGACTTTTTTGATTAAATATTTTATGACATACTATAATATGACTTTTTTATGGAAATTTAGATAACATACAATACTATGACTTTTTTGATCAAATATTTTATGACATACTATACTATGACTTTTTTGTGGAAGAATTTTTGACATACTATACTATGACGTTTTTATGGGAGTTTTGATGACATACTATACTATGACTTTTTTATGGACAATTTTATGACATACTATACTATGACTTTTTTGATTAAATTTTTTATGACATACTATACTATGACTTTTTGATGAAAATTTTATGACATACTTTACTATGACTTTTTTGATGAAATATTTTATAACATACTATACTATGACGTTTTTATGGGAGTTTTGATGACATACTATACTATGACTTTTTTATGGACAATTTTATGACATACTATACTATGACTTTTTTGATTAAATATTTTATGACATACTATACTATGACTTTTTGATGAAAATTTTATGACATACTTTACTATGACTTTTTTGATGAAATATTTTATAACATACAATAGACTTTTTTGATGAAATATTTTATAACATACAATACTATGACTTTTTTGATTAAATATTTAATGACATACTATATTATGACTTTTTAATGGAAAATTACATGACATACTATACTATGACTTTTTTGACGAAATATTTATAACATACTATACTATGGCTTTTTTGATGGAATATTTTATGACCTACTATACAATGACTTTTTTTATGGGAAATTTCATGACATTCTATACTATGACTTTTTTGATGAAATATTTTATGACATACTATACTATGACTTTTTTGATGAAATATTTATGACATACTATACTATGGCTTTTTTGATTAAATATTTTATGACCTACTATACAATGACTTTTTAATGGAAAATTACATGACATAGTATACTATGACTTTTTTATGGATAAATTAATGACATACTATACTATGACTTTTTTATGGACAATTTTATGACATACTATACTATGACTTTTTTGATTAAATATTTTATGACATACTATATTATGACTTTTTATGGAAATTTTGATGACATACCATACTATGACTTTTTATGGAAATTTTGATGACATACTATACTATGACTTTTTGATGAAAATTTTATGACATACTTTACTATGACTTTTTTGATGAAATATTTTATAACATACTATACTATGACTTTTTTATGGAAATTCTATAACATACAATACTATGACTTTTTTGATTTAATATTTTATGACTTACTATACTATGACTTTTTTGATTAAATATTTTATGACATACTATATTATGACTTTTTTATGGATAATTTTATGACATACTATACTATGACTTTTTTGATTAAATATTTTATGACATACTATATTATGACTTTTTATGGAAATTTTATGACATACTATACTATGACTTTTTTGATTTAATATTTTATGACATACTATATTATGACTTTTTTGATTAAATATTTTATGACATACTATATTATGACTTTTTAGGGAAATTTTGATGACATACTATACTATGAATTTTTTTATGAAATATTTTATGACCTACTATACTATGACTTTTTTGTGGAAGAAATTTTGACATACTGTACTATGACTTTTTTATGGATAATTTTATGACATACTATACTATGATTTTTTTGATTAAATATTTTATGACATACTATATTATGACTTTTTATGAAAATTTTATAACATGCTATACTATGACTTTTTTGATGAAATATTTTATGACCTACTATACTATGACTTTTTTTTGGTATGTTATCAAAATGTCCATAAAAAGTCATAGTATAGTATGTCATTAAATGTTCCATAAAAAAGTCATAGTATAGTATGTCATAAAATATTCAATAAAAAAGTCATAATTTTGTAAGTGATAAAATTTTCCATAACAAAGTCATAGTATAGTATGTCATTAATTTTTCCATCAAGAAGTCATAGTATAGTAGGTCATAAAATATTTCATCAAACAAGTCATAGTATAGTATGTCACAAAATTTTCCATAAAAAAGTCATAGTATAGTATGTCAAAATATTACATAAAAAGTCATAATATAGTATGTCATAAAATATTTTATGAAAACAGTCATAGTATAGTATCTCAGGAAAACATAAGAAGAAACCTGAGAAAGAGCAACAGAGGAGGAATCTCTCATTCATTATGGACACACAGTAGATGTTGTGTATACCTAGTAAACCGAAAAGCCACATGGAAAATTAGGGTGACAATATTATAGTCAAAACTTTGGATGTTACTTTTGTTATTTTCTACCCATATTAACATATCTTATCTGAGCCGTCCTTATTGTAAAACTGCTGCAGGAGCATGCTAAAGGAATTACTGTATCTGGGTCACTTACAGACACAAAATATTTCGCAGGCAGCAAAGTTGAAATAAATTTTTAAATCTGCACTCACAATCACATTCGACCTTCATCAGAGCGAACATGAGGCAGCAATGGACAGTAACCAATCTGAGTCTAATCACTGGCTGTCACACAGGTGTGTTGCATTCAGCCAGAAAGCTCAACAATTAAGTGAAACACTGCATAGATGGAAGTGTGCGGAAATCTTTTTCTACCAATCTGGACTTGTTAATGTTTTCAGCACCTTGTCAAGACTGAGCCAGGTGGAGTGGCAGCTATTCTACATCATCTATATTTGATAAGCTAAAACCAGCAAATATTTGTTTTGGGTTTTTTTTGTTAAAAAAATTACTGATAAACAAACAACAACCCAATAATCAAAACATTTGCAGATTATTTTTTAGACAATCGACTAATTGATTCCTCAATTTGAAGGTCTGAATATTTTAAATGCATAACTAGTACTTGTAATTGAGTATTACTATTACTGGAATGATTAGAATATTTCCTCCACATCAGTTAAATACACAGAGAGCATGTGAGTGAAAACAGACAAAGATCATTTTGTTTCAATACGTTCAACACATTTATTTGAGCAAATGTATCAAATTATTAGTTTCAATTTTACATCCATAAAATAAATTCTTCACAGTATACACTTTCAAAAAATCGTAAAGGTTAACATCACATTTGGCAAACTAATTTCTAGACAACAGATATTTAGAGAAATTTACAGTGGGGGAGGTCTGAACGACTCGCCTGCTATCCAAGATGAAAATATGGACAGATGGCACCAGCTCTCCCTCCTCCACCTGCCAATGTCCAAAATCCAAAAAGTCCGTCTGAATGAGTAGCTCATCATGACTCTGACAGGCTTTCAGGGTTTGTGTCAGTGCAGGCTTCACCATTCTTACTCAAAATGTTGATCACAAAACAAAATTTGTGGGAACAAAAACAATTACCGGGCAATTTCTCAAAGGGTAAAATCTGTTGTCAAAATCATGGGACACCACGTCTTGTGACACTCCACCAAACAGAACAGAGGAAAACTATAAATAAGCAAATCAACAACTGAAATTACAGAACTTAAAATAAAACAATGCTCAGCCTCAGAAGCTCACATGACCCACTAAAAAGGAGCCTATCATGTCATTAATTTATGGCACTAGATAACAAGAATCTTCAGTAAGTGCTGCTCAGCTTCTGGGAGCCTTCATAGGGCAACGCTCCCCTCTACAGGCCAAGCATGTTCACTGCAGCATTAGTCTAATTCTTCATTCACAGCCATGACGGGGACTAGCATTAGTTTACCATAAACTTACATTCAACCCTTGTTGTAAGTTTGAAAAAAATAAATCAAAGAAATTTCAATAATATAAGACCACATAGGAGTTAATTCAATAAATGAAGACAGAACGTGAAAAGCACCAACTGCGTTGCAAATTGTGCCTCTTCTGACAGATTGTTATTCCAAAGTTTCTTTACTTCTTCTCCTTCTTCTTGTCCTGAAAGAGGCAAAATAATCAGTTATAACATGTGACAACATCACTCTTAGATATAAAGGTTATGATAAAATAAAAACAAACATTTTCTCACTTTACTAAAGTCTGTATCGAGCCATGCAGATAAATGTGGTTTCACAGAATGTGCTGATAGTTTGAAAAGCTGTGTCATCACTCAAATACAATCAGTCTTTACTTCAGTAAAAGGACAAACTTCATACTGTAAAAATATCCCATTTTAAGTAAGAGCACTGCATTCAAAATCTAACTCAAGTAAAAGTACTAAGGTATTGTTAACAAAATGACCTTAAAGTATCAAAGGTTAAAGTACATGTTCTGACTGATAAATCATTATTATATATTATTATTAAAACAGTAGTGCTGATGCATCAATGTATACGCAGCATTTCACTGTTGTATGTGGAGCTATCTTATTTGCTTTATATACAGTCAGGCCCCATTCAGAGGGCCACATGATACATCTGAGGGCCATGAGAGGATTAAGGGAGAGGAAACAAGAAAAAAGTTCTCCTTCAGAGATGTACAAACATATATATTTATAGTACTTTATTTTTCTTGCTTTTTTGTGGAATTTTGGATACATTTACCTCTTAGGACTAAAAACAATCACTTAAATGAAAACATCTGACATGTTTAGAGGAGACATGTAGTTTTAGTTAAACTGATAAAAACTCAGACATCTGAAACATGACAGGAGGCCTCAACCTACACACTCATTTTTGTGTTAGAGGTTAAATCAATCTAAAAGGTAACTGGTGACTAAAGCGGTCTAATAAATGCAGTGGAGTGAAAAGTCCAGTATTTCCCTCTGAGGTATAGTGGAGCTGTAGTGGATAATAAAATGGAGATAATCAAGCTTAACACCTCAAAACTGTCTTTAATAAATATAAAATATGTTCCATTGATTAAAGTGTCTCTCCAACTTTTTTCAATAAGGTACCCCTTTGAAATACCCACGGACCACTGAAACACACTGCAGTGTCAGTGTCTGATTTACTTAACAGCAAACTTGTAACTGAAAAACACTGAAATGCTGCTTTTGATATGTTTAAAATCACTAAAATCACTTAATTCATGGCAAACCAATGTTTCACCACCTTTGTCTCAACAGCATCTTATTTATAAGTTGTAACTTACAATTTAGGAGTATAATTATTTTAGGAATTATGCATGACATATTTTTTAAATTAACATTTTTAAAAAATCTCATGTACGCCCTGCAGTACTCCAAATTACCCCTAGGGGTACACATGCCCCCATTTGAGAAACACTGGATTAAAGTACACAACAATGTGTAACAAAGGTAAAATTAGCTCCATCTTTACCAACTACATTTACTTGCTACATATACAATAATGCATCAGTAATAAGAAACACTCACATGGAGGATTTTCTGCAGCAACAATACTTTTACTTTACTAATAATACCCTAAATGTAATATTTTTAGGAACAACTAAAGATTCACTATTAATTAATCTTCCAATTAAACTTTCAACTAATTCTTAAGTCTATGAAAGATCAAAAACGTTTGGGAACCACTGGTTCACTCTTTACCAATGCACTGTATTTTAGAATATTATTATATGTCTTTGTAATGAAAATCTAAAAAAGTTAGTGGTAACTAAATCTGTCAAATAAATGTAGTGGAGTCAAAAGTGTGATATTTCCCTCTATAGTGTAGAGGAGTAGAAAAATAAAGTAGCATAAAATGGATATAGTTAAATACAGTGCATGAGTTATCTAAGTGTCATTTGATTTCTAATTATTTTGTGCACCACAAACTAAATAAATTCCCTCACCACCATTGTGCTGCGGTGGTGTCCCAAGTTTCAGATATCTCAAAACCTCAGCACATAAAACCAAAAATATCTGCATGGTTTGATTCTTCGAGAGCTGGATGAGAAAATATGTTGTTTTGTGAGTAATCTCATCTCCGTGAGCAAACAGTTTCAAAACAGCATTTAATCTCAGTACTGTTAAAAAAAGTAAAATGCAATAAAAAGAGCATCAACTTATGTAACAGTGTAATTTATTTCCTGTCTTTCTTGTAGCAGCATTAGAGGTTGAGGCTGGAAATATCCTATATTTTGTTATTATCAACAAATCCCATGAAAACAGCAAAACCAACAATGGATTATAGACCGTCTCTCAATACTTTATGATTTACTGTCTGAGGCTCTCAGCCCAAAGCCTGATGCTTCCTATTAAAATGTACATCTTTAAAAACCTGTCACAAATATAGAGTTTCATTTAGACTCTAGATGATGTCAATTCATAATTCATAGGTTTTGTATTTAACTTTTTACCAGTATTAATCATTTTTACTGCCAAGGGAAGAACAGGTTGTAATCTAACTTATTATTTACAGATGTATAAAGATGCAAAAGAAAGATGTCCAGCTGATGACCCGGTAACAACAGATCATAGAAACAGATTAATTCCATTTCCTTTTAGTAAACGCTAGAACCCACCACATGTAACTAGCATACTGCGCAATCAACACGGACATACTGCACACACATCAACACATGAAAGAGAGAAACAGAAAAAAATAGAGAAAAAGAAAAGGAGCATCTTTGCCTCTACATCAGCTACAGTTAAGTGAGTCTATAGGTGTGAGGACAGTAGTGTTAACTCCGATGTCCTCTGGTTCTTTTTGTGCATTTCACAACACTGACTCACATCCACACTGATTCCACTGATACTCAGACTCCACACCTTGTTCACTTTCACATTTAACTGAGTCACATCTGTTGAATAAATGTCTTTTGTTTATCATTGAAATGGTGTGTTACTCATATCTGTCATGGCCTGGTGATGAGTCCTGACAAAACAGTGTAGTCTATACATAGATTATTGCTATGTTTGGACCTATAGGTTGGTAGTCCATATACTAAATAGTGTAACCAGTGATGGATGAACTACTTAGATCTGTAAGTTCATTGAAGTACTTATGTGACATAGAAAAAAATAGATAGAAATATTTTAGTTGTAGATTTGGTATATTCCTGAGTGTCTCCAGCACTAGGATGGTGTATGTCGGATCAACTCAATATAAACTACAATATCCATGTTCTCCATAATGAAGGAAAGTGTCACCCAGAGCAGCAGTGTGTCTCACTGATGTGCTTTTAATACTTCCTGAACAACAATAGAGCTCTATGGCACAGAGCAATAAAACAATACTTGTTAGTAGGATCACTTCATTGTTGCTTTTGGTCTTTTCACGGGATTTGTTGACACTAAGAAAAACACACAATACAGACTTATCTTTTAACTTTTGGAAGAGAAGAATTAGGCAGAACACTCTGTACCTTATCGTTCATGGCGAGGATGACCATCAGTTTCCTGAAGATGGTGATGAAATCAAGGAACAAGTCCACACAGTGCCTTCAAAAAACAAAGTAAACTTGTGTCAAAACAAAAGCAAAAACTACAAAACATCACCATACATTATTCAATATCTATAAAATAAAGCCCATCCTGTTGTAAAAAGATATCTGCTCATCATCTAAGGGCTCAGCTCATGTAGCAACTTGGTGCATACTCTTCTTATTTTTGAAACAAATGCAAAGTCATACACCTCATTATAGGGTGATGTATTTGCATGTTATTTGGTTATGAGAAGGTGTGAGCCAACAGATAAGGGAACACAAGTCCTCACCAGATGTAGTCCTTGTCTCCGTTCTCTGCTTTCTCAATGATGAGCTGAGTGTCAAACAGCACGAAGCCGCACATGATGAGCAGTCCGAGGTACATGTGTGCCTGCAGGAAACAATGAAAACCATGTATTACACAGAAACATTGTGACACAGAGCTGATCAAATGTGTAGTGAGGATTGATGCCACTTGGTTCAGCTACCTTAAACAGCATCACAGATCCAAAGAACATGTTCATCACAGACATCAAGAACAGGAGGGAAAGGCCAGACATCAGTGTACCTTAGAAGAATAACGAGTGAAGGGAAATGACATGTATGGGTTAACTACGCCGAGAGAAATTCTGCATAATGGCCAGAAAATTGCTGTAATTTAAAGTATTGTTGTAAATGGTTGAGAAGAGAAGTTTACAGTGTAATTGGTCACAACATTAATTAACTGCCTTTACCTCCAAGGAACAGGTAGCTCCTGCGTTTGGCATAGAGGGCGCTGAGAGTGAAGCAAATGAAAATCACAGAGGTTCCCATGAAAGCCGTCATGATGATGCTGAGGAGAAACAAACAGAGGTTCAAGATTCAAGCTTTTTTTGTCATATATTCAACATATTTCCAGGCTTTGTTGCCCTCTTCAGTAATGTGCTTTTTATAAAAACACAACATATATAAAAATGCAAAATATGAACAACAAAAACATATATACAAAGTAGATAATGCGCAAATAGAAAATATTAAATATAGTGAGGACAAATGTGGTGCAAATATAGAGGGATCCAGGGGAATGGTGAACGTATGAACATAAAATCAGAGGTGTAGTCCGTCAGGATTGTTGGCAGTGTCCTACAAGTTTTCAGTAAATATACACTTTCAATAAAACGTGCAGACCAACAGCCACGTGGGTACCATCTCATAATGTTCTTCTCAGTTTTATAATGTTTAACTTTTAGTCAGCTAACTGTCAGCTGCTTGTGTGAAGGGGTTAAACACTGAGTAACCTTTCACATACCTCGGATTGACAGCGATGACAAAGTCCAGTGTGGGGCCAAGGCCAACACCTGGAGAGAAAAAGAGGAAGGCAAACACTGATTTTAGACCACATGTAGACTTACATGACTGCAAATGAACAAGGACTGCTCTGTTCACATGCAAAGTGACAATTTTGCCTGTGACACGCCCACAAAATGATCGCCTTACCTGTGAGGAAGGCAAACCCTGCCAGGATAGCCAGTCTCTTCTTCTCTGTCTCCGAGTTGTGTGGCGTCATGGCAAGCCAAAACATCATCCCCAGGGAGCCGAGCACAGACAGCAACCCACCCTGAGAACAAGGGCACTAGGTTAAGATGGGGCAGGAAAAATTGTGACTATGAAAGGGCGCATTCAAGGTTTCTCCTCTTCTTTGAAAAAAAGTGCAGTGTAAAATTCTTCATGACTGGAGAGTGAATATAGTTGAACCAACAAAGTCACTGTTAGATGCTAAGATAAGACAGAAAAAGGCCCATCAGACAAATAAAGTTCTGTCTTATCTTCACATCTTATGGTGATTCTGATTCAAATTAAAGGCCTCTACCCTGACTTGTAGTTCTTGGTATCATCTTAAATGTGCCTGCAGTGCTCCTGATAGACAAGAGAATGCACTTTAAATGTTCCTATAGCTGGCACCAGTGTATCAGACAACAGACCAAATTAGAGCAGCTCTGGTGTTATGTTTGGTTTGTTGCTTTTATGTCACTTATAAACTTTTCTTTTCCCAATATGATAACTCTTTTTGGCTACATGTATCCATGTTGTTGAAAAAAATGAATGTCACCATAAGTCTATTATTCATAATTCATTCAGTATCTTCCAAAACTGTAAATCCCAAAATAACAACAAGGAAATGTTGGTAGCAAAGATGGTCTTAAGTATGAGGCTGCAGAATATCCTACACATGCAGTCTGTTTAGCTCAGTCATACTTTCTTCTGCGGGCACATACACTGTTGTCACATGAAACATGGATAGAGTTGAATAAACAACAAAGAATGTGCTCAGTGGTGGCAATGCTCGCTGTTAACTTCACAAAAGACATAGACTTCAGGGTTTCTAACAGAGTCTTATAGTGGAGGTGGATCTTACCTAAAATAAGAAAAACACCTCCGCTAAAAAAATATAAACAAAAATACACCTTCCTAAAATTAAACACAAATCTTCAGGGAAGAAGAGCCACTATATTTCACAGCAAATGCCATTTATTTACTTGTTGTGGACATTGTTTAAAACATCTACTAACTAAATGAATCATTAAAAGAGATGCATTAGGATACAAGCAGTTTACCATCTTTGCAGAACAAACACGAGACTTCAAAATTAAATATAGCATCATTTTGCTATTCTTAAAACTGTGACATATTTATCTGCACAGTAAATTGCTTCAAGCACCAAGCAACTAAAACCTGTAGCACAAATTCAGTTAGATATGGTAGATGAAATATTCTTGTCTGTACTCTCCTCAAGGGCACAATTTGCATTAATATCCTGACCTGAACAGGTGAGCAGGTTGCATCTTGTCAAAATTACCTGAAAGAGGCGTGTGACGACATGGACGTAGGAGCCAGCAGCAGCCACAAACATACAAACTGCCAGGCTGGAGTACACATTCTTCAAGTGCACCTGGGTGGAATGAGATCTACAACAACGACAACAACAACAAAAAAAAGCCATTTACAATAAACAAGGCAGGGCGTTGGACACTTGAGCAATTGTAGATAAACACATGACTGAGATTCAAATCTACTGCATGCTTACGTACATTTGGGAGAACTTGAAGAGGGAGTCAAAGTTGATGTTGCGGTCAAACACGTTCATGATGTAACCAAGGATCAAGATCTGAATAGATTCTTGAACGGACGAGGTCTCCTCTGAACAGAAACGCACATGATTACACTTCAGCCCCACCAAGTGTTTTAGAACCATTAACTGTTGTATTTAAAAGGTAACACAGGCACAGACAGTTGTTCATAATCAGCTGTGGAAAGCAACTGGCTACTTGTACTCAAATACAACTTTGAGGTTCTTAACATAAGCATTTACATTATTTATAACTTTATATTTCTGGTATACATTTCAAAGGGAACTACTGTCCTTTTGACTCCACTGCATTTATTTAACAGATATAGCTGCTTATAATATTAAGATTTTGCAAACAAAGTTCATGATTACTTACTAAATATGGTAGATTAAACTACCCAAAAATAGCAATGATCCAGTACTCTAAAAATATAACACTGACAGGGACCATTCAACATGATGATTACTTTTTATCTAATTGCTTTTATTTCTGTACTTTTACTCAACTTAAATAGTCCAATTCTGAATAAAGAAAGTACACTTGGGTATATTTTGGTAGTATGTATCGCTACTTTTATTTAGAAGTATAATCTGTACACGGCTTCCAACACTCATGATACACACGCATGTCGCAGATTAGAAGTGCGTAGTTAAATTAGATGACGGTTTGCTACATTAAAATGCACAACAGGTTAACGCTAACGTTAACTGACAGCCGTTGAAGTGTTTAGCAAGCTAACAAGGTGCCAATTCGTGTTAATAACGGTATTTTGTTAGCTAGCAACAAAAATCAAAAGCAACGCGTTTAATTTATGAAAAGAAATGTTGTATGAAACATGGCAGAGCAGTCGAGCAACAGCCCCAAACTGTTTGACGCATGAGACTATCATATTATCAGCTAATGTTGCTAGCTAGCTAAGCGTTAAACAATGTTACCGAGCAGCTTGGCTAAACTAAGCTAACGTTTAGCTCAACCGTCAACACAATTCGACGCTTCGGTCATTCCTCAGAAGAAAACGATAGTAATGTTACAGCTGCCATTAAAGCGAAACACCGAGGGCATGAGTACAATATGCTAACATCTGATAGCTCTTACCTCTCCTCTGCTACGAGCTAACTGTTTGGCAGCCTTTCTTCTTCCTGCTATACTTTTTTTTTTTTTTTTTTACAACACAAACAGTACGTGTCAGTCAGCACACATTATGTCACCATGGAAACGCCCCGAAAATTGTAGTCCTCATTCACTTTAGGTAAAGTACGATGTTTTTCCACGTCGCTAATAGACATGAATAAACAAAGTATCTGTTTTATAATTCCTGAACACTGAACCAACTTTGTTGTTATTCTTTACAGATATACTTTAATCAAGAAACACTGAAATATATATTAAAGGCTACTTCCGGCCGGGTGTGTCACAGAGTAATGTGCCCGGTACACCTAAAATGGCCGACTCATAAATTTAGCTGCACCATTCCAAACTGCTACCAGCAATTTTCTCCTGTCTTTCCCAACCTGGACAGTTAAAGTTTCAACCTTCCGTTTATTAAACGCTATGAAACAAAGACCAGCTTCATCTTTTATAACATGTTTCTAATCAAACTAAATGCCGTAGCTGTGTTCGTAGGAGTGTAATCAGTTGGGATCTTGATGAATCACTAGGACTTGTGGTGCAACTGCATGCAACGTGTTTTGAATACTTTAATGAAAGGGGGACATTTTACCATAGACTGTAAAATTATAATATTACACAACTTAAATTTATATTTAAACTCATAATGTTGGTTAAGAAAACCAAATGTATCATGAATTAGTATATTTTAATACACATTCAGTGGTGGAAGAAGTAGGCTACCCTCTTAACTGAACGTTTAAAGTTTTGGTATAACCATGAAACGAAGGGCTGCCTCCACTATATCTTATTTCTAATCAAACTACATGCAAAGCAAATGTAAATAGGCATGAGTGTGAAGCTTGATATGAATCATTTTGACCAGAGGGAGCGTGTATACTAAGTAGGCTACAACTACTCAGGTGGACTTCTGTCTGTAGGCTACTTGAGTACAAATTCAATGTACTTGTACTTTACTTGAATATGTCAGTTCTTATGTACATTTACAGCCTGGATCTACCTTACTAAACTACACTTAAGAGGCAAATATTTTACTTTTTACTCCACTACATTTGTTTGAAAATTGTAGTTACTGCACAGAGTAGAATTTTTCATAACCTTGCTGTTTAGTGGAAATGTCCAAATTCATTGATTTTGAGTTTAAATGTTTGTGATAAACTGAAAGATGAAATGCTCCTTTATGTGTTGAGAAGATTCTTCTTCTTCATAGACAAAAGAAACTATTTCAAACCCTTGTGGACCAGCTCTAAAATGCATCATCACAAAGTTGAAAACAGGGCTGTTTTTCTGACACCAAGAAAAGTTGACTTTTTAGAGCTACATGATTCTCACAGGACAGCCACGCTACAAACATATGACGATTTTATAGAATATAATGCATTGCTGTAGATTAAATTACCCACAAGTGAGCACAACCTTAAACATCTGAAGTTGTAATATTAAACCGAAAGCATCATATACAGTGGTGTGAAAAAGTGTTTGCCCCCTTCCTGATTTCTTACTTTTTTGCATGTTTTCCACACTTAAATGTTTCAGATCATCAAACAAATTTAAACATTAGTCAAAGATAACACAAGTAAACACAAAATGCAGTTTTTAAATGAAGGGTTTTATTAATGAGGAAGAAAAAAATCCAAAGTTACATGGCCCTGTGTGAAAAAGTGTTTGCCCCC
>NC_065521.1:48029626-48048814 GCF_006386435.1 Epinephelus moara | reverse complement strand
TTAATAAAACCCTTCATTTAAAAACTGCATTTTGTGTTTACTTGTGTTATCTTTGACTAATGTTTAAATTTGTTTGATGATCTGAAACATTTAAGTGCGGAAAACATGCAAAAAAGTAAGAAATCAGGAAGGGGGCAAACACTTTTTCACACCACTGTATAATAGTAAAACACTGAAAGGAAACATTTTACTGCAAAATGAGTACTGTTACTGTCAGACTTTAGATACATTCTGCCTTTCATACTGACATGCTTTTAATTTAGTAAAATTTGGATACAGGACTTATACTTGTAATGTAGTATTTTGCAGTGTGGTATTAGTATTTTTACATAAAGGATTTGAAAACTTCTCCCACCACTGATTACCACTTATGGCACAACTGCATGCAACATATTTTAAATATTTTCATTATAAAAGAACACTTTCACATAAACCTATCGATTACTATGTTTAGATTTATAACGTTGGTAATAAGTTTAATTTAAGTTTCTGTATTCATATAACTCTCTTGAAAACAATTAGCAATACCACAATGTAAATATACTCTATTCAAAATTTTAATTTAGCACAAAAGTTTTAGTAACCAAATACATTAAAAGTACAAGTAAATATTATATAAGCAATATTCAATTATGATAGAAAAAGTAATACTACTATTTTAAAACTGTTGGATAGTTGACCCTATAACAATGCAACAGAAATTGCAATCTAAAAACTGTCCGATAAAATCAGTGGAGTAAAAAAGGTATGATAATTCTCTTTGAGGAATTATGAAGTTACATTAAATAGAAGTCCTCAACCTAAGTACTTCAGAGTTGTTTTAAAGTACAGTACTTGAGTAAATGAAAATTGTTTAATTACATTACTGTATGTGGTAAAAATGTAAAATTATGTCAAATATGTTTTAAGTGGCAAAAATGTGATTATGCTCATGTGAGCATATAGTACAGCAATAGATAAAAAAAAAAAAGCTGCCAAATAAAAAAAAAACTTTTTACCAAAAAGTAGTAACCCAGAGATGCAAGTAAAACTTGGTTGTACATCTTTAAAACCAAAAATAATTAAAATATATATATATACATATGTGTATATATATATATATATATATATATATATACTTAATTGTTGTATAAAAGGACAGCAGCAAAAGTTATTCTATACTTTCAGACTAATGAAGAAATGGGTCCTTTAGTGTCACAGAAAAACACACACAAAGACGAAGTAACATAACCAATTTTTATTTTAAAATAAAAACTGGTAGCACCTTGTCACTTTGAGTTTTGGTCAGATCAGGTAGACAAAATGAGTGATTTATTCTAATAAACAAAGACAAATTGTGACTGTCAATACAAATACTTTTGGTCATCACAACTGGTACAATTTCATTGTCATATTTTACTAGTTACCATGCAGGCAATAATTGCATCAGACATTAAACATCATAGAAAAACCATATTACCCAGGAAACATAACCCCACAAAATATCTCTTGTACTGAATTAAAAATGGAAAAAGAAAATGTTTTCTTGCATGACTGAATCTTGGATTTACATCTGTTTGTGTATTTCATTTAACTGATCAAGTTGTTGAATTATCTATGAACTTTGACAGGAAAGTGTGTGTTATTTAGGCACAGATAAAACAGTTTAACACAAGGCCAGCCTCAAAGTAGGCAAGTGGATTACAATACAAAATGTTATGCAGTAAGAAGTACTGGACAATACAGATTTTTGGCCAATAAATATAGAAAAAACACTCACACATGCTAAAAAAATCAAATTTGATATTTTCAAGTGTTGCACTGCAAGTACCACAGCCACATGGCATTACACTTGCTCTTGACAGTGTTTTCTCACGCTCAGCATGACACATCAGAGTGTGTAGGCCTACAAATCTCTTTTCAGGCAGAACACCATTCTCTGTCCGAATTTCAAAGGCACAGTTTTTACTTTCAGCACTGTCAATATAAAACAAGTGCAAGTTGTTTGTCATATATTTATAAAAGAAAACACATAGTAACAAATGAATTATTATTAAACATTGACTGAAAACTGTGGCATTTACGGTCATCCTATGTGCCAACGTATTCCAGTGTGTCTGCTTTCAACGGACCATCAAAGACAAGATTTCACCCTGTTTACTTAACTTATATCAAATATCAATCTGAACACTAATGATGTATATCTGCATGTTTTTGTAGAAATCATGTTATAGTACAAATAAGTAAAATGCACTTTTGTTCCGCTGCTCATTTACAGGTAAATAAGGCTACAGTAATGTTTACATCTGCTGAATGCAATTATTGACTGGCTACTCAGGAGGTACTGTCCATGTCATTACAGAACTGGGTTGCATAGAGGAACCATGTTCACTGTTTAAAAATAGATTTCCTTATAAAACAACCTATAAGAAGAAATCAATTAATGTATAAAATCTGGTGGAAAATTTCAAAAAAGAGCTGATGTTAGTTTTTGTTGTTCCTTAAAAGGCACACGAATTAAAAAAAAAAAAAAAAAAAAAAAAAACAAGGTCCAAAAGTCAAGTCAGGGCAGGCAGGCTTCTGCTTTGGCAAATGAACCACTTTAATATTCTAACTGGAGTGATTGTGATGGGATTGCTTTGGTTGTTGTTTCCCGCTCCTTCAAATAGTGGTTGTCAATAATGTCAGCACTGAGGTTAAGAGGAAAGGCCTCAGATTGCGATCTATAGTTTCAGCAAACACATTGTGTTTTCCTGACTTGCAATTTCCTCAACCCCCCCCCCCCCCCCNCCTGACTTGCAATTTCCTCAACCCCCCCCCCCCATGCTAATGCAACTTTCTAAACAGAGGATTTTGTGCAGAGGCAAGGAGAACAACGTCAGAAAACTCTAGAATCTATTCGGTTCTATTGTAGTTGAAGAAGTTTCAAGCTGAGCAGGTCCATAGAGAGCTTAATGTCCACGAAGCTGGTCCAAATGGGTATAAACATTATCAGCTTGACTAAGTTCCTCAAACACAGGCAGAAGGTTGAGCAGCTCAGCGTCGTCCACGTCATCAAACCATGACACCACAGGAACCTGATGGAAACAAACTGTCAATCACAAACTGCTGGCTTTAACATCAAATATTCACATATAAACTGCACCTGCCAGAAGTGTAAATACAGTAAGAATCCAAAGCAGCACATAATTTTAATCAGGTGAACCATTTTAATCTGTATGTTTCTGTAAATAAAATTAGAACTGAAACAACCAGCAACTATTGTCATAATCAATAAATTGTGTTAGTCATTTTTCAAGCAAAAATGCCATCAGCTACTGACGTGAAATATTTGCTGCTTTTCTTTGTCATATATGAGAGTAAATGTTATGTCATTGGGTTTTTGGACCGTTGGTAGGACAAAACAAAACATTTGATGGCATTATAATAATTACTTTTCACTATTTTGTACCATATTACGAACAAAACGATAAGTCAATAAAGTAATCTCTCAGAGCACTGAGAACTAAATCAGCTAATTTAATTTATTATTTTTTATGAGCTCATCTCACATGGACCACAAACCTTCTCATCAAGCTTGAGGTCTGGAAAAAATCTTGTCAAAAAAGTTTGTGAAATAAGATCTAGGCTTTAGTACAAGCAAGTTATCCTTTGCATAATTTTTATTCTACAGTGTCCCTGCCATTTTTTAAAACTAACTTTTGTTCCCTAAAGGAGCTGTATGTGACAGTCAGAGCATTAATAGAGCAGCAAACCACTATTTGTTATGTAAAGGTAATGGCGTCCTGAGCGGAGAATGAAGTCACGCTCCCTCTCTGTAGGTCATAATCTGAGCTCCTGTGTTCTTTGTTGTGGTAGCTGGTCCAGCCGTGCATGCATGTGAGTCCCGTGTGTATCCAACAGGCTAGCTATTCACTGCTCTGCGCTCATACAGCGGTTACCGTTGATAATGTCGTGTTGACCCACAGTGGCAGGATGGCGTTGTCGCAGAAGGGAAATGCTCAACCTTTTTGTTGACACCTTTAGCTTTGTCAGCACTGTTACTGTTGTTTAGCATCGTTGGCACTGTTAGCACCATTACCTGGTAGCAGCCACCTCTATGTTGAAACTGTGTGCATACAATCCCGGTTCAGACTGTGAATAATAAATATGCTCTGATTGTCACACACAGCTAATTTAATTTTTCCAGGCCTCCATGAGCTTAATGAGACACAGGTGTAAGAGCAGGTGCTGCATCTTTTGAATGATGGATATCAATATTTTTTATCACAAGGAGGCACACGATAGCTGAAAAGATCAGCTCAAAACTCACAGCATTATTAGGGTGGAAGATGTAGGAGGCAGGAGAGTTATCCAGGATGAGGGTTTTGTGGAGATCTCTGCCCAGGCGGCTCAAATCCTTGACATAGCAGCCCTGGTGGAATACGCAAGATTCCCGGAATAACCGGGTCCGGAATACACCACACTGATCCAGCAGGTCCGTCACTGGGTCTGCATACTGGTGGAGGCCAGGGGGAGGTGGGGAGTGGGTGAGGGGAGAGCAGGTTGGACCAATGAAGCACTTTCTACCAATGGTGGATATTTAATAGAACAGCAAATAGCTATGAAACAGCATCACACATCCAAAATATCTACTTGTCTGGATTGGGTTGCACCAGCTATTTATAATTCCACTAATAGATTCATGTTGTCATCCCTGAGTTCTTAGTAAATATCAAGTAGTCAAACTCGTGATTCCTAAACCGGGTTGCACCAATAAAACTTAAGAAAGTCACTGTGGCAGCACAAACTGTAATAGAACTGCCAAACAGAACAGTTTTATGGGACTTAACTTTGTTTAATGAATGCATGCATGAGAATTATATGTGTTTTTTAGAGTTTGCAATATTCATTACGTATAGAATTAGTGGAAGATATACGATTATGCTAACTTCAGCTGCACTGTTTAGTCACTTGGTCAGATATGTCGACCATACAATAATACCTCTTTATCTTCAAACCAAACGATCACATGTTAGCAAGCTACCTAAATCTGCAATGATTAGACAAATAGTCGATTGCCAGAGAATTACTGGCAACATTCTGATCATCGAATAATCGCTTTAGTCATTTTTTACAGCAAAAAAGCCAAACATCTGCTGGTTTCATGCATCTTAAATGTGAAATTTTGATGCTTCTCTTTGTCATACATAATTCTAAGACTGTTGGTCTGATGAAATAACCATCAGAAGATGTCGCCTTGGGCTCTGGAAAATTACACAGACATTTTTCACTATTTTCTGACATTTTAATCGAGAAAATAAATAGCAGATTAATCAAAATTTAACTATCTTGTGTATGTGATGTATCCCATTTTATTGTATTTAAACATCTACACTTACATTATCACAAGGCTAAGTTTGAGCTTACAAAGAGTTGATGCAAGCGG
Source organism: Epinephelus moara (assembly GCF_006386435.1). Taxonomy (NCBI): domain Eukaryota; kingdom Metazoa; phylum Chordata; class Actinopteri; order Perciformes; family Serranidae; genus Epinephelus; species Epinephelus moara. Next base: position 48,043,407 of record NC_065521.1, on the reverse strand, counting down.
CTCCAGATGAGCACAGAAACAAACCATAGCCTCAAACATGAGCATGGTGTCTACTTAGAGCATGTTACGCAGCTGCTATCACAGTAAAAGCAGAACTAAAGAGGCAGGAGAAAGCAGAACAACCTCTGATAGATCAGACAGGACAGCAAACATCAAACACACACACACACAAAAAAAAAACTTGCTGAATAAGATATCTATTTTAGTATCTGCTTCAGTATCTGATGTGAAAAGTACCTTAGCAAGACTGGCTGTAAACAGCACACATTCAAACAACTCTCCCATTCTCTGCAGGAACTCATCCACATACGGCCTCTTCAGCACATACACCTGTGAAACAAACAGACTGTCAGTTAACAGTCCCACCAGTTTTACTCTCATTTAAATGTCTTTACATTTGAACCATCGACTTATTGTTTCCATCCGTTGGCTGCTAATGGCCAGTTCCTGAAACAAGTAATCAAGAATAGGCCGTGCCAGTGTTAACCAGCCTATCCTGGATTACTTGAACCAGGCAGAGGCCCACAGAGGGTTGCTTACCAGCACATGGGGTCCCAGGGATCACATTTCTGAGTTAATTACATTTCCACATGTCCAATAGTGAGAAGTTGGGCAAATGAAGTTGGGCTAATGGTCCAATACAGTGTGCTAGTTGAGCATTTTTTCAGCATCTTCACAGCGGCAGTTAAATGTACTGCATCACTTATTAATGAAACTTTAAATGAACTGGGCTGAAATGACTCATTTTCCTGCTGATGCATCCACTTGCGACTCCCTGTTCAACATCTGGCCAGTAGAGGGCTCCGTGCACCCATCAGAGCAAAAATCTGGCTGATCAGTTACAAGACCCATCCCTTTTTTTAGCTCAGCAACCGCTGCAAACACATCAACGTACATACACAAACACAGCCCCCTCCCCTCCACAGCAAACACACTCACACACAGTAGTTTACCTGGTGTGTGGTCCCCTCTATCTCCACAGGCACGATGAAGTCCGCATTACTAATAGGCTGGAGGGAGAACACAGAAGGAGATGGTTGGCATGCTCATTCACATGAGCCGCGCTGTGTACATTCACATGGCATTACATAACAAGTGAACACTTAGAACCAGACTCCACACCGCTGCCATAAATTACAGCGAAGAGCCTACACAAACAGAACATAATTCACTTGATGTTCCTCGAGCACATGTGATGGTTTTAGTGAAGAAATTCTGATAGAAATTAATAAACAACCAGACCGATGCACTGCTGTCACAAGATGCCATTATGTGTAACATTTACTTGATGTTTGTTAAAATGAGGCATCAACGTGAAGAAAAATAAGCTTATGTGGTGTTACAGTGAAGGATTTCTTTGCTTTGGTACCTTGAATGAGCTATGCACCAGGGTCTCATCCAGGTCTATGACCACACATATCTTCCCTTGGTCCTGGGCCTCCACCTCAGGCAGGAGGCTCGGTTCAGACTGCTAAGGAGACACACAAAGGATTTTTTAATGGCACCGTCCCACACACACCTGTATAATTTCTCTTGTGTTATGTTTATACCTAAGAAGCATGATTAGTCCTGATAGTGCAGTGATTTATATGAAAATCCGACCGCTGCTGTTTAATTTTACCTCTGGGAAATTAGATAAGACTCAGTTTTGGAGCTTCATGTATGTGTGGAAGGATGAAGGAGTGGGCTTCATTATGTCCTGTAACAGCTTCTATGTTGCATATATTTAAGATTAGCATATTTATGTCTTTGGTTATATCTCCCAAAAGCATCTCTGCAGGCATTATCTGCAGGGAGAACACATTAGCTTGACATGATCTCATTTTTAGATATCCAGTTTTCCCCCTTTGTTATTTCGGTTTCACTTTGGGCTCCCTGTGAGCACAGTCAATCTGAAATTAATTATTAATATATTACATAACGTAAATACGTTATCCGTAAGAAAGGCAAAAACTCTGAGAATAAATACTAAACATGGGCAACAACAACAACATTATTTCCCCAACTAAACAACATGATGCAACATAACCCCACCGGCGCCAACGTTTAATTTGGTTTGATTTCAGTGCCATACAATAACCAGGCCCTACAGATGCTTCTTCCTGTTTGCTCCTGATGCTGGAGGACACTCCTCAATGTGAACAAACATGGCATCTCATTAAAATGCCCCTTACATGGTACTGAAGCTCTAATCAGGCTGACAGCGTTCACCAGCGTGGCCAGCCGTGTGCAGCAGGCGCTCAAGGCTTTATTTTTTTTCTCCACCTCAGCAATTACCAGGCACACAATACACCATTCTCTGCTCGCTGTCTGCCTAAAGGATTGATAGTCGCTCTGTCGTTCTTATCTCCCTTGGAGGATCAAGTACGAACATCAAAGTGATTCCATATCCGCAGACAGTTGCGGTTAGCTTTCAAGATGTTCAGAGCAGGTGCAATAGTGGCTTTAGTGCGCAGTTGTAAAGAAAATAGTGCTTGAAGACAATAATAAGCTCATTTTTACAACAGCATGTTTAGTTTATTCCTACAGATGGCCAAACTATTCAAACACCTCCTCTTTTATGGTGAGCAGAGTGTGTGTGTGTGTGTGTGTGTGTGTGTGTGTGTGGGTGCGACAAGGAAGTGAAATGTTAAATAAACAAAAATAAAGGCAGAGCTGAACTGAGGTCTTCAAATTGTTTTCAGTGGTGTGAAACATTGCTGGAATAAGAATAGTGTTACCTTGACAACCGTCCCATTTTCCTGTGACTCCAGCAAGGGCTGCTGGGAAGGTGGTGGTGTTGGTGGTGGTGGTTTGGGGCCATCCTGAGCTTGGAGGCAACAGAAGAGCGCTTTGAAGATGTTACAACTCCGAGGCTGTTTCAGGGCAGACCGGCTCACCTGGCCTGTTTAGCACAGAGAAAGACACACTTTCATGAGCAAACCAAGTAAAACTGCAGGTAGTCAACATGGAAATGCTAAGTGGGGCCTTGAATCACACGTCAGATACACGTAATCTAATGTTTTTTCCTCCCACACACACCAAACAAATCTTGTTACATGAAACTAGATGGAAATTTGATCAAAATCAATCACTTCAATTCAGCATAATTTGTCATGAGCTACTTGTAAAGTGTAAAATGAGCTTCCCCCTTTCCTAAAGGCACCATCCATCTGTCTACAGGGATGGCACAGCCCGCACATGAAATCTGTTTTTAATGCGCCTGCCTCTGCTGCTGTTGCTGCTGCTGGAAATGGCTGGTACATGTTATATAATCACAGAGGGCGGGAAAACCCACACTTTCAGCACTACCTTCAACAGAAAACACAGACAGAAAACATTCCAACCATTTTAAACTCCAAGACCTTACGGGGCTGCCTGAAGCTAGCCAGAACAGACGGACAGACAGGCAGGCAGTGAGTCGGACAAGCAGTCACACCTCAGTGCTCTGTGGAGGTCTTTGATCAGTCACCGTAACCCTGACTGTCCCAGCCCCATACAAGACTTGTGGTGAAAGAAAGGGAGAAAAGCATTCCTGCAAGTCCCCTCTAGTGTGTTTCATGTGAGGACTTGCAAACTGAATTTATACCCATCAATAAGAGGCATCATAGTAAACACCCTCAGCCTTTACTGGAAAGAGGAACTGTTGATAACCGCAAAAGTGGAGAGAAAAAGAAAGAGATTTTTTTGTACTAATAATCCACTTTCCATGCTGACCCTCACTGCTCTGAAGACATAATGCAGACACACCAATGACCATGTTACACAACACCATGTTTAAGAGACAAAGGAGCTTGATTTGGTAATTCCTCAGATGTCCACTCTTTCATTAGTCCTGCACACTTCTCTTTTCCTGAAAATATCATAATATCCCTTCAATATAATCCACTTGATTAATGTGAATCCTGACAGCCAATCAGTGTAAGACAGCCTATTGATTTCCCACAGGAAGGCAGTATTGGCCATGTATGACATAACACATTTATTATATCCCCTCTGCATGTAAAAGGATGGACAGAGAACAGCAGATTAATCCTGCAGTGATCTACTGGTGACAGGATGCGATATATTACTTTACCCCCACTCAATCTTACAAAACATGCACAGCAAAAAAATAAATAATTTTCCAAACCCGCACATTTAAACGTTACCTGCAATCATGCAATGTGCACGATATCAGCAGCCATGCAGTGAGCCAGAATCAATGAGCAAAGCCTCTTTCAAGCCTGAGGAAAGCGTGCAAACAACGAAATCTTTGAAACGGCGCTACAATGGGCGTGTGCAGAGGGGTGTGTTTGTGCATTCCGCTGTCAACACCGCGGCACCTGGTATTTCTATACAGTCCCCCTGTTAATCAGCAGCCACTCCAGAGCCCCTTTTACACCCATCAGCCTGTGATATGTTTTATGATTTAATACAGAAACTGTGCTGTTTGTCTGTCTGGTAAAATCCAAGCAAACGTGGGAACAGTGCAGCAGTCTTTCTAATGCTACTGCCGCGCACTGATCTGTGACCACCACCTCCATCACCATCACCACCTCCCCCTATCTAAAATATGAACAAAACACCACATCATAGTTTATAAATGAACCAAACAGCTTGGTTTACACTGTACTGTTGTGCTGCCTGTGGTGACAGACGAGCTCCTCGCGCTGTACCTGGTAGTAGTAGGATATGGGATGGTGCCAAACAAGCTGGAACCTGATCGACATAAATACACGGCAGCTTGGGGTTTTTTTTTTTTTGGAGAGCTTGCCATGATCACCAGCAGCACCACCAGCACTGATGAGAACTCAGCCATAATCACAACACCACATGTTAAGAAGCAGCACAAAAAAAGAGATAAAAACAGGATCAACAATGGCTAAGCTCTGGATGGCAAACCCAGTGCGTAATGGAGACTGTGAACTTATACTTGACCTTCTATTCAATAGTGTAGGAGCATTTTAGCCGTGGCAAAGCGACATGATAATCTCACTCCTGGTGGGTGTTGTTTTATTTTTATTCTAGGAGTTGTTGCTCTTTGTGGTCTGCAGGTGAGGAAAAACAGCCTCTGGGTGCAACAGCATTAAGCAAATTATGTCTATGTCACATTGCGTTTGTGATTAGATGTAAATAAGAAGATATTTTTGGGTGAATGTGAAACAGAAAGGGGGCAATGCGCCTCTTTGACCGCGCGTCCGCAGCGCTCAACTGTCAAATGGGGGCACTACAGGCTTTCTCAATACACCAATCATTATTCAGAAAATACTCAAATAAAACCACACCACATGAAGCGGATATACCACTGCTTTAAAAGCACATATACACACACATTTAACACGGGCCCATCTCACCTGTTTTCGGTGACACTTGAACGTCTTCTTTCTGCACTTGGGTGATAACAGAACTTTCCATCTGACAATCACGGAGCCCTCAAAATCCTCAAATCCTGTCCCCGAGCACTGATGGGCATCCCTCATTGGGTTTTATTGGCAAGTCGACTCAATTATTCGCCGAGGTAACTTGTCACATCCGCCTCAGTAACAATCCCCGATGAGAGTAGGATTTATCTTGTTCCTGGGTTTCTTTATTCCCCCGCCGTTTCTTCTTCTTCTTCTCTCGGAGGTCCGCCGCCTGGGGAGGGGGCAAGGCACTTGGATATGTTTTTTTGGAGGCTATTTGAGCCTCTGTCAGCTCCGTCGTCTCGGGTTTACCACTACTATTACGGGTAATGTCGCCGAGCAGCCCCCCTCTACCCGTCGCTGCGAAGTCTTCACTCTTGCACCAACAACATGGAGAATCCAGGCGAGAGAAGGAAAACAACCGAGGAAATGGGGCAAGGGAGGGCGGTTTCAAGCCCCCCCTTACTACAGATAAACAACATCGCCCGAAAGGCCTCAAACAGCGACGGAAAACACCGAGAGTCGACCTCTACCGTCGGCTTCGGTGCGATAAAACGGATTTCCGTGATCGGTAAGATGTAAAATATGAGTTTTGTTGTTATCCGGGGCTTTGTTTTTCTACGGTTGGGACTCCGCGGGCGCCTTGAAACCGTCCCTGCGCCCTGATTGGACGCCCGGGAGGAGGAGGGGCGTGGCCAAGGCATTCCTCCCCGTCCTGCACGCGCCGCGCCGAACACATTCCAGCGCTGCTCGTACAAATGAGATCACATTGTTTGTAAATTATTTAAAAAATAATGTTAATTTCTGCAACTGCATTAACATAACAAAGACGACAGGCAGCGTATGTACCCGTTATTACAAATTAATTTATGTGTTTATTACGTTTGTTTTATTTATTTATTTATTTGTATTTATTTTCTACAAATATATGTATTTATTGTTTGTAGTCCGCTTCTTTTTACTGTTATTCAACGTTAATAAATGTATCAGAGGAGTCTAAAATATTATTAATTATAAGCCAACAATAGTGAAATTATCTCAAAACAAAAGCACTTTACTTTATGGGGGAAAAAATGTTTAAAAGTCCACACTTCACGTGTTACCTTTTAGTTTCCAAGCATACAATTCGCGGTTTTAACGTGTAAAAACGCGATATCATAACCACTGATTATCAGGAAACAAACATCAAAGCCGAGCCTGTTAAATAACATGCTAAAAAGTATATATACAGTCAACAACACTTAACAAACAATATGCATGATGCATGTAACAACCTATAGATAATCTTATAGACCTCCTCAGTTTACATTGAATATGTCTATCCTGCATCAGAGTGGTGTTGTTGGTAACTTCATGCAGAGCTACACGTAACTGTCCCTCAGTAGTACTTTTTTGCAGGGCAGGCCTTTTGGGTAACAGAGGGCAGAGTGAAACCGATGACCCAGGCTCCTTTCATTTTCTCTCCACTCTTGCTTCCCTTTACTGACACAATCATAAAATGAAACTTTAACTTGTTCTCTGCCTGAAAACTGCTGGGGGACTTTTCTCTTTTGGCAAACCACCGAACATTTGTGCAACAACAGGCTCTGATGCAGTTATTTTGCTGCTGATTATAAACTTTAAAAGGTTGGTTGCATTGTTTAAAAATACAGACAAGTATGAAGTTTAATCAACTCTGTTCAGAGTTTGTGATTATTTAGGTCTTAATCCAGTCAGTAATTAGACAACAAATGCACAAACAGCTGCCGTTACTATTGTTTTTAATTAAAACAACTTAAACTCAGCTGCAGATAAATCCTGTGTATTTTATAATAATTTTTCACCATATAGAGTGTAGTGATCTACTGAGTAGCTAGACCTGAAACATATTTGTTTTACCCTGTTCAAATAAATAGAAGAGGGTTTGACATCATGTTAGGCAACATGGTCACCCAGTGGGACCCCAGATATTTATATTTACAGCATGGAGGCTCTGCAACGCCTCCTCAGAGTAAATCACAGTCATCCCCTCACTGTAATGCACATTGAGCAACTGAGATGTGGAGTTAAGTGACAGCAGATACTTGCTATATTTAGGCACATCAACACACATGAGATTGATGTAAAGGACACAGACTGCACGCATCCATAAGATGAGGAAAACAATAAAATAAACTTGTTAATAAAAGGAATAACTGCACAGTTGAAATAGTCACCCGGCCCATTCCAAACCCATGTGGGCCCATTACACCACGAGCTCAGCCAGTGCCCACAGTGGCCACAATGCAAGACATAAACAAGAATGGCCCCGCTGTTTGCATTCCTGGTGTCGGACATTTTAGGGCAGCACTGACAGATCTGTGTAAAAATATATACAAAATAAGTACGGACCGCACAGCTGGAAAATGTCATGCGGTTTACAGCTGATGCCACTGTTTACTAAATCAACTTGAAATTCATTATCTGTGCCTGATCTCTGATGCGTCTTGCCCTCTTCTCCTTCTTCATCTGTTGCATTCCTCTTAACAGAAGACACAGAAAGAGTAAAGAGGGTCAGCTGGTGTTTGAGGCCCTGTGCTGAGTGTTAAGGGTGCCGCAGTTGTACCCCTGGAAAGATCTGCCCAAAACATGTGACTTCAAACATCAGGTACAAGTTAAAGCCACATCCATCTTCCATCAGTCAACAGGACTAATGTGCAAGCACGTAAAAAAACAGCGTGAGGCGAAGGAGAAATAAATCACAAGTGTAGAATTCATCAGAGGGAAAAGGGAAAAGAAATGCAAACAAATGTGATTATCTTTAAATGATCCTGACATACAAGTCCTGTGTTTCCATGTTGTGGTTTATTGTGTTTGTTCAGTGCCACTCTTTGTTTACAATTCAATAACGCATTGAATGATTTTTATAATTGCAGTTCATTAAATCAGTCAGTCCTGGAAAGCCACAGTAATAAAACAACACTGGGTTTTCTGCTGTAGTAAATGCATCAAGGACGTCTTTTGGCAAAAATAAATCAACTTAAGTCACAACACGTTAAAGCAAATACACAAATACAACACTGTTAAAATATCTTATGAAAAAATCTGTTCATATATCACCAAGGCCACACACAAAGATTAAAAGATATTCTGTCCAAAGCTGTTCATCAAGTTACTGTGTAGCCAAAATCAGTGGTGATGTTGACATAAATGGCAAAAAATAAAAATCACATTAACCTCTTGCACACATACACACACACACACACACACACAAATATAAACTCCATCCATCAGGCGTTGTGGTTCTATTTCTACATTTCACACCTGGGAATCCACAGTGTCTACTTACAGCCCCATGCACTCTGCCATGCATTAGCTACATCCAATCATGTTGATGACAAACTAGCTGTTGAAATGTGCTTGCAGCATCTGAGCCTCATGTAGGGCTGGGACTGTAGGGTCTACAATCATGTGATTTGCTGGAAGAGCCCACCCTCCCTCTCCCTCCCCCCTCACACCCTCCTCTCCTCCCCTACCCTCCCAGCTCGCAGGCCTGCCCCTGAGTGGCCTCTGCTAGGCTATGTTTCCAGGAAAGGGGCCTACTGGACAGGCTGTGAGGCCTAGGCAGGGAGACATTGGCTCATTGAGAAAAACAAAAACAGAGAGGGGCGGTGGGAAGACTCTCCCCTCTTACATAACTCTGCCTCCATGACAGGAAAAAAAAAAGTTCCCCGCCACAATGCAAAGAAAAACCTGTCCGTCCGCCTCTCCTCGGCTTGCAAATGCTGAAGCACTTCAGGACAGGAATTCAGGCAACACTGAAACCAGCAGTGCTTGCTTACTGTTACACAATAGTTGCAACTCTTCAGTCATACCACCACCACAGGCATGTCACACACATCTGAACGCACAGGAACATTAGCGTCAATGCACTGCAGCTCATTTAGTTTGTTTTGTTTGACACTATAATGCTGTTCCTGTGCAGCCTGAACAACACATAAACTGTGATGTAACACACTGTGTCATTTAATGTGTTATGTTATGTTGTTCAGCTCTGGTGGTGAGACATTTACTGTATCTGAGGAGCCTCTCTGGTGGCCTGTACTGCCTCCCCGTGGCCAAAAGAGGAACTGCACTGAGTCTGAAAAATGAATTCAGTTTCCTCAAAGGACAAAAAAAAAGTCCTCAGAGGGTTTAAAGATATATTATGCAGGATTGTTGGTCACTGCTTGTAAACACGCTCGCAGAGACAGTGAAACTAAAAGCCAAACCCTAATTATTTTTGCTCACCTGAGTGCTGTGTGGATACACGCCCATACATCCCTGAAAAAGAATAAATTAAGAAAATACAGGCAGAGGGCAGAGTCTCTGCAGGAAAATGCACCGCCACACACTGAGAGTGGGTCGTAAGTGATGATTGAGAGTGATTATTTCTTTATGAGTCCATAGGGTGCACTGAGGATGAGGTTTTCTGCAGGCTGATGCGCAAGTTAGTATCACCTTGGTTCCCTCGTCAAAAAGCCAATGGGATTTCACACTGGATTTTGGATTATTGCAGAAAATAAGCTCTGTGGCAAGCAAGATCATCTACACGAATGAACACCACTTTTATGATTTTTGAAGTGTAAATGCAATTGCCAGAAGTATAAAGCCAACATTAGGCTATAAACGAGCTACACCACTGTCACATGGCTTCATCATAGCCACCACAACGAGATTGTAAAAGACGTGTTCGGAGTGATGGCGATCTGTAGTCTCATTTAGCCACATGTTAGCAATCACCTTTTTTAAGACACATAAAAGCTTCAAAATTCACAAGTGGGGTATTTACTGATGTGTTTTATGTCATAGAACAAACGTGAAAGTCTCTGAAGCTTGTATTAACCACAGACCTTATTTTAGACATCTAATCAAAAACCCTTCGACCTTTAGACGAGGGAACCTGACGTGAAAGATGCCAACTCATCTCTGTGTTTTAGGACTCATTCCTGCACCACTCTATACATTGTATAGAAATTGTTTTTAAAGGAAAATCCAGCAAAGTATACCTTAAAAAAACTCTTATTTAAATTAGTAAAAGTCTTAAATATTCTCTTGCAGGCATTCGGGAGATGTTCACCTATAAACTAAAAGTGGAATTGAGGGTGTTGCATGAGTTTGTTGTGCTTTTTAATGATTATCTGGTTACAGGTCCCATTCATCTAATTATTATAGCATTAGGAATTATAGTTGCATACAGCTGGAAAAGTACTGGAAAAAAGGTGATACAATAATGAATAATTGTAGGCCACATTGTCCCTATGGTTTTCTATTATACTTTCTTTGGCTGATTTGATCACAAAACAGATATTTAATTTAATTCTATGTGGCGTTAAAAAGGTTTTACTTAACTTGGTGAACCTGCAGAAATCATGAGATAGTTTTGTATCATGTTGTAGAGTGAGATTTATTGTTATGGATTACCTTATTTTACAGTAATCCACGAAATGTTTATTGTGAAAATTTACATTATTTAGTAAGTGGTAAATCTATACATATATGTATCTTATATCTTGTTCTTTGATTTAGACAGGGCACTACAATGACATGGTGCACATTGGCTGTAGTATTAATAACGGCAGAGTGATGCAATGTCAGACAGTGAGGTGATATATCATGTGTTCATTTGTCCTGCTGTTAATGCTGACATTAAAGGGGACCTGGTGACTATCGGGTTAACCGGATAAAGGTTCAGTGTGTCGGATTAAGGGGCATCTTTTGGCAGAACTATTAGTTTATAATTACCTGAAACTAAGAATTGTTTTGTTTTCTTTACCCTAACATGAGCTGTTTATAAACATTTAGAGGGGATCCTTTTCCACTGGGATCCGCCATGTTGTTCTACAGTAGCCCAGAATGGACAAATCAATCACTGGCTCTCGATATGAGCCAGTGATACCATAGATACCGTAGTTCTCCTACACGCTTGGCACATGGAAAAAGTTTCAGTTCTGCAATTTCACTGCTAGATGCCACTAAATCCTACACACTGAACATTTAATAGTTATAGTTATTGAACTTATAAAACCCTCATTCACACCTGTAAACCAAGCGTCAACCTCCGGGGCTGAAAAATGAAGCAAACGCAAACTGATAAAAACTGCAGTTCTTCTAATGACCACTTGAGGCTGGCTCCAGATAAGATACCTGTTAAGATACCCAACTTTACAGCAGAAATAAACATGTTTACAACGGTTGGTCTCTATATCTGATTTCATCATCCATGACAACTGTGCAGTGGGTGAATTTTTATATAACTCACCTGCTTACATTTTATAAAGGGTTAACGTTATGCATTTTGAAGGGTGGGGCCACATGAGTGACAGGCTGTCTGCAAGGCGCTGATATAGTCTTTCAGTCCAGATCCAACCCTCACTCCTCCACAGCTCCACCCTTTTGTACAAATATAGTCACCTCTGGCTCCAAAAAGCCAAGATGGCAACAGCTGAAATACCGAGCTTGAGGCTTCAAAATGGCCGTCCACAAACCAGTGGGTGACATCCATAATATTTTACGGTCCATGCTGTTTGGCAAAAATCATCTGAATTGTTTTACATTATCAGTTATTGAGGAGTGACTATAGATACAGACAATACAAACAGCAGCTTCTTCATTACTAAATAAAATAATCTGTTCCATTTATAAAACAAATTCATTAGATCTACTATAAATAAACCTAGGAAGCACTTAGGAAGACTAAATGTGCTGGAGAGAGTAAAAGGTCAGTCAGGCTGCTCACAGCTGCACCTTTGAAATTAACGTCCACATTTGATTCAGGAGTCAAACTCTGGCTGCCGCTCTATCAGGATGGTCGTGTCATTCCCTCTCTTGTTAGCTGGATCCAGGCAGGAAACTCCCAGAGCGATCAGACACAACCACGCCTGCAGCACAGACACAGACAGAGAGATTACAAATCAATTGATTCATCAGACCAAGATCACATATTTAATAAGGTAAATCTTCAAATGCGAACTATGCTGCTGTGTGATGTGATGATACATTATTTTTCTTTATAACTGTATTTATTAATTTATTTAGTTACTTTTTTAAAGTTAAATCCAAAAGATGTATCCCAACATTCACAAACAGGCTATAAAAATACATTACAATGTAAAATAGAAAACAAAAGGAATTCTAATATAAATAGGAAACAACTACTCATACACATAAAAGGAATATATTCATACAACTCAATCACACAATCTTGGGTACCTGCACTTAAGGGGCGTTATTAGCCACTCTAATTTAGGGCTGCAACTAACGATTGTTTTAATGTTCGACTAATCAGCTGGTTATTTTCTTGATGAATCTTTTGTTCTGTAAAATATCAGGAAATAGTGAAACATTTTGGTTTTCCAGAGCTGTTTTGTAGCAAAGACAATTCCTGCACACTGTCCTGTTACTTGCAACAAACTTCATTAAGCAAACAACGTTTCAGTCGTCAGACCTTCATCAGGTGAAGTAGTAGCACCCGATGAACATTTGTCATCTATGGACAGTTTTTCCTCCTACGCACCTGTCCACAACTTTTTGAAGGCGTGCATGAGCCTCCACATTCAGGTTTTCAGAGCTGATTTGTGCAAACAATAGGAGGGTGCTGACATTTGAGAGGCTGAAAGAATGATTTTTTGGGGCATTTTTGCTTTAGTTAAACACATTTAAATGATTACTTGATTATTAAAATTGTTGCAAATTCATTTACTGTTGTTTTGTTGATTAATCATTGCAGCCATGGGTGATTATGAGACAATGGGCCCCTGGAAACAGACATACAGAAGGCCCCACCACCTCTCCTTCATAGGATCACGACACAGGAATTTTATAGTATTTTTTAGCCTCTTTTTGTGGTTGTTTTGCAACGCTTTGTAACCGTTACGCATCTCTCTGTGGTTTTGTTATGTGTGAATATTTTTTTGCGTCAGTAGTTCTTTTTCCCCTTTATGCGTTGTTATGCCTTTGTTTGTAGTCACATTGGGTGTGTTTGTAGTCCTTTAGCATCTGTTTGTAGTCATTTTGCATGTTTGTAGTCATTCTGGGTGTGTTTGTAGTTGCTGTACTTCTCTTTGTGGTGATTGTGTGTTTCTTTATAGTCATTTTAAGTCTCTTTGTAGTTGCTTTCCATCTCTTGGGGGTCATTTTGTGTCTCTTTGTGGTTGGTTGTAGTCCTTTTTGGTGTGTTTGTAGTCATTGTGGGTGTGGTTGTCGTCATTTTGCATCTATTTTTAGTCATTTTGTGTCTATCTGTAGTTATTTGGGGTGTGTTTGTCGTCATTTTGTGTCTTTTTGTAGTCATTTTGGGTGTGTTTGTCGTCATTTTGTGTCTTTTTGTAGTCATTTTGGGTGTGTTTGTCGTCATTTTGTGTCTTTTTGTAGTCATTTTGGGTGTGTTTGTCGTCATTTTGTGTCTTTTTGTAGTCATTT